>NC_092038.1:69672748-69972748 GCF_003086295.3 Arachis hypogaea | reverse complement strand
TATTTTGGAGTCCATAGTATATTCTCTTCTTTTTATCCTAATTGATTTTCAGTTGCTTGGGGACAAGCAACAATTTAAGTTTGGTGTTGTGATGAGCGGATAATTTGTACGCTTTTTGCCACTGTTTTTAGTATGTTTTTAGTATGATCTAGTTGGTTTTTAGTATTTTTTTTGTTAGTTTTTAGTTAAAATTCACTTTTCTGGACTTTACTATGAGTTTGTGTGTTTTTCTGTGATTTCAGGTATTTTCTGGCTGAAATTGAGGGACCTGAGCAAAAATCTGATTCAGAGACTGAAAAGGACTGCAGATGCTGTTGGATTCTGACCTCCCTGCACTCGAAGTGGATTTTCTGGAGCTACAGAAGCCCAATTGGCGCGCTATTAACGGCGTTGGAAAGTAGACATCCTGGGCTTTCCAGCAATATATGATAGTCCATACTTTGCCCAAGATTTGATGGCCCAAACCGGCGTTCAAAGTCACCCTTAGAATTTCCAGCGTTAAACGCCGGAACTGGCTTAAAAATTGGAGTTAAACGCCCAAACTGGCACCAAAGCTGGGGTTTAACTCCAGAAAGAGTCTCTACACAAAAATGCTTCAATGCTCAGCCCAAGCACACACCAAGTGGGCCCGGAAGTGGATTTTTATGTCATTTACTCATTTCTGTATACCCTAGGTTACTAGTTCACTATTAATAGGATCTTTTGACATTGTATCTGTACCTCATGACACTTTACACGTTTCTTTGTGTACTTCCTACGGCATGAGTCTCTAAACCCCATGGTTGGGGGTGAGGAGCTCTGCTGTGTCTTGATGGATTAATGCAATTACTACTGTTTTTCATTCAATCATGCTTGCTTCCTTTCTAAGATATCACTTGTTCTTAAATCGGATGAATGTGATGATCCGTGACAATCATCATCATTCTCAACTATGAACGTGTGCCTGACAACCACCTCCGTTCTACCTTAGATTAAGTAGATATCTCTTGGATTCTTTAATCGGAATCTTCATGGTATAAGCTAGAACTGATGGCGGCATTCAAGAGAATCCGGAAGGTCTAAACCTTGTCTGTGGTATTCTGAGTAGGATTCAATGACTGAATGACTGTGACGAGCTTCAAACTCCTGAAGGCGGGGCGTTAGTGACAGACGCAAAAGAATCACTGGATTCTATTCCGGCCTGATCGAGAACCGACAGATGGATAGCCGTGCCGTGACAGGGTGCGTTGAACATTTCCACTGAGTGGATGGGAGGTAGCCACTGACAATGGTGAAACCCTTGCATACAGCTTGCCATGGAAGGAGCCTTGCGTGCTTGAAGAAGAAGACAGTAGGAAAGCAGAGATTCAGAAGATGGAGCATCTCCAAAACCTCAACCTATTCTCCATTACTGCAAAACAAGTACTTATTTCATGTTCTTTTACTTTTGACAATCAATCCTGATAATTTCTGATATCCTGACTAAGATTTGCAAGATAACCATAGCTTGCTTCAAGCCGACAATCTCCGTGGGATCGACCCTTACTCACGTAAGGTATTACTTGGACGACCCAGTGCACTTGCTGGTTAGTTGTGCGGGATTGCAAAAGTGTGATTGCAATTTCGTGCACCATTACTTCCCCTTTTTGGACGTCAATGAGGGTTCGGCCAGTTGCTAGGAAAGGTCTTCCTAGAATGAGAGTTGCACTCTTGTGCTCCTCCATTTCCAGCACCACAAATTCAGTAGGAAAGGCAAATGGCCCAACCTTGACAATCATGTCTTCAATCACACCTGATGGGTATTTAATGGAGCCATCAGCAAGTTGAAGACATATCCTGGTTGGTTTGATTTCTTCAGTCAAACCAAGCTTTCTGATAGTAGATGCAGGTATTAGGTTGATACTTGCCCCAAGATCACATAAAGCTTGCTTGGTACAAGTACCCTCTAATGTGCATGGTATCATAAAGCTCCCAGGATCTTTAAGCTTCTCAGGTAAGCTTTTCAGAATGACTGCACTGCATTCTTCAGTGAGGTAAACTTTTTCAGTTTCCCTCCAATCCTTCTTATGACTTAAGATCTCTTTCATGAACTTAGCATAAGAGCGTATTTGCTCAAGTGCTTCTGCAAACGGAATCTTTATTTCAAGAGTCTTGAGATAGTCTGCAAAGCGGGCAAATTGCTTATCCTGTTTCGCTTGGCGGAGTTTTTGAGGATAAGACATTTTGGCTTTGTATTCCTCAACCTTAGTTGCTGCAGGTTTATTACCTACAGAAGTGGGTTGGGAAGCCTTTTTAGACGGGTTGTCATCAGCACCTGTATGTGACTGATCTCCCACTGGCATTTGAATGCCAGGGGTGGAAGCTGGAGTGGCGTTAGACGCCATCTCCCCATTTGTTACTGGCGTCTGAACGCCAGAACTATGTTCCCTTTGGGCATTCAACGCCGGATTCATGCTTGTTTCTGGCGTTGAACGCCAGGAATGAGCATGGTCTGGGCGTTCAGCGCCAGCATTATTCCTCTCTGGGCTCTGATTGTCCTCGGAGGGATTTTGAGTAGCTATTTGTTCATTTCTTGGCTTCCTGCTGCTTTGAAGTGAGGTATTTAATGTTTTCCCACTTCTTAGTTGAACTGCTTGGCATTCTTCTGCTATTTGTTTTGACAGTTGCTTTTCTGTTTGCCTTAACTGGACTTCCATATTCCTGTTAGCCATTCTTGTTTCCTGTAGCATTTCCTTGAATTCGGCTAGCTGCTGAGTTAGAAAGTCTAATTGCTGATTGAATTCATTAGCCTGATCTACAGGACTGAGTTCAGCAGTTACTATTTTAGCTTCTTCTTTCATGGAAGATTCACTGCTTAGGTACAGATGCTGATTTCTGGCAACTGTATCAATAAGCTCTTGAGCTTCTTCAATTGTTTTTCTCATATGTATAGACCCACCAGCTGAGTGGTCTAGAGAAATCTGAGCTTTTTCTGTAAGCCCATAGTAGAAGATGTCTAATTGCACCCACTCTGAAAACATTTCAGAGGGGCATTTTCTTAGCATCTCTCTGTATCTCTCCCAGGCATCATAAAGGGATTCATTATCTCCTTGTTTGAAGCCTTGGATGCTTAGCCTTAGCTGTGTCATCCGTTTTGGAGGGAAATAGTGATTCAGGAATTTTTCTGACAGCTGTTTCCATGTTTTTATGCTGGTCTTAGGCTGGTTATTTAACCACCTCTTAGCTTGATCTTTTACAGCAAATGGAAACAGTAATAATCTGTAGACATCCTGATCCACTTCTTTATCATGTACTGTGTCAGCAATTTGTAAAAATTGTGCCAGAAACTCTGTAGGTTCTTCATGTGGAAGACCAGAATACTGGCAGTTTTGCTGCACCATGATAATGAGCTGAGGATTCAACTCAAAACTACTAACTCCAATGGAGTGTATACAGATACTACTCCCATATGAAGCAGTAGTGGGGTTAGCATATGACCCCAGAGTCCTCCTGGACAGATCATTCCCACTTAATTCCATGATGGAATAAAAGAAATGATATGTATGTTGCTATTATTTATTTTATAAAAATTAATTTTTATAAAATAAAATAAGAACGAAATAAATAAAGGAAATTGGGAATATTTTGAAATTGAAATTTGAATTTTTATATAAAATTTTCGAAAAATGTAGTTCAAAATTAGTTAGAAAGTATATAATTTTTTTTTTGATGAAAGAGAAAAAATATGCAAAAGACACAAGATTTAAAATTTTTAGATCCAATGTTCCTTATTTTCAAAAATTTTGGAGGGAAAACACCAAGGAACACCAAACTTAAAAATTTTAAGATCAAAGCACAAGAAAGACTCAAGAATACTTTGAAAATTCACAAGAACACCAAGAACAAAAGGAAGAACACCAAACTTAAAATTTTTAGAAAACCAAGACAAATTTTCGAAAATTAAAGAAAACTTAACAGGAAAACACCAAACTTAGAGTTTGGCACAAGATTCAATCAAAGAAAGAAAAATTAATTTTTTTGAAAAAGATTCCAAAGGGGATACCGAATTATCAAGAACAACTACTAAAGCTCCAGGCAATTGGGCAGCAACTTCAGTGTTGATTTTAAAAATGTATTATATTTATGGATATAAGTAAAAATTTTTGAAAGTTACTGTTTTGAAAAAGCACAAGAAAAACAAGAAAAGACACAAAACAAGAAAAACTCAAGATCAAACAAGCAAAATAAACAAGAACAACTTGAAGATCAATGAAGAACACAGACACTAAAATGAAAATTTTAAATAAAAAAAATATAAAATATGAAATTGACACCAAACTTAAAATAAGACACTAGACTCAAAGAGAAATTAAAAATTAATAAAGAAAAATAATATTTTTGAAAATAAAATAAAAGACTCTGACCCAATTACCAAAATTTTCCTAATCTAAGAAATAAAATAAACCTTTAGTTTGTTCAAACTCGAACAATCCCCGGCAACGGCGCCAAAAACTTGGTGCACGAATTTGTAATCCGTACAACTAACCAGCAAGTGCACTGGGTTGTCCAAGTAATACCTTACGTGAGTAAGGGTCGAATCCCACGGAGATTGTTGGTTTGAAGCAAGCTATGTTTATCTTATTATTCTTAGTTAGGATACTAACAACAGTGTTTTTCAAGTTCAGTGAAGAAAGGAAAAAGGGCATAAAATAAATACTTGTTATGCAGTAATGGAGAATGTGTTGGAGTTTTGGAGATGCTTTGTCTGATTTATTCCTGTAATGTAATATTCCATCCATGGAAAAGTGCAAAGTTCCCTCCATGGCAAGCTGTATGTAGGGTGTCACCGTTGTCAATGGCTACTTCCCATCCTCTCAGTGAAAACGTTCCTATGCTCTGTCATAGCACGGCTAATCATCTGTCGGTCCTCAATCAGGTTGGAATAGAATCCAATGATTCTTTTGCGTCTGTCACTAACGCCCAGCCTTCAGGAGTTTGAAGCTCGTCACAGTCATTCAATCCCGGAATCCTACTCGGAATACCACGGACAAGGTTTAGACTTTCCGGATTCTCATGAATGCCGCTATCAATCTAGCTTATACCACGAAGATTCTGATTAAAGAATCTAAGAGAAGCTCATTCAATCTGGTGTAGAACGGAGGTGGTTGTCAGGCACACGTTCATCGATTGAGGAAGGTGATGAGTGTCACGGATCATCACCTTCTTCATAATTAAGCGCGAATGAACATCTTGGATAGGAACACACACGTTTGAATGGAGAAATAGAAACAATTGCATTAATTCATCGAGACGCTGCAGAGCTCCTCACCCCCAACAATGGAGTTTAGAGACTCATGCCGTCAAAAAGTATGTAATTCAGATCTGAAAATGTCATGAGATACAAGATAAGTCTCTAAAAGTTGTTTAAATAGTAAACTAGTAACCTAGGTTTACAGAATATGAGTAAACTAAGAGAATTGGTGCAGAAATCCACTTCTGGGGCCCACTTGGTGTGTGCTGGGGCTGAGACTAAAGCTATCCACGAGTTGAGGCCTTGCTTGGAGTTGAACTCCAAGTTATAACGTGTTTTGGGCGTTCAACTCCGGATCATGACGTTTTTCTGGCGTTTAACTCCAGACAACAGCATGTACTTGGCGTTCAACGCCAAGTTACGTCGTCTATCCTCGCGTAAAGTATGAACTATTATATATTGCCGGAAAGCCCTGGATGTCTACTTTCCAATGCCGTTGAGAGCGCGCCAATTGGACTCCTGTAACTCCAGAAAATCCATTTCGAGTGCAGGGAGGTCAGGATCCAACAGCATCAGCAGTCCTTTTTCAGCCTAACTCAGATTTTTGCTCAGCTCCCTCAATTTCAGCTAGAAATTTCCTGAAATCACAGAAAAAGACACAAACTCATAGTAAAGTCCAGAAATATGATTTTTGCTTAAAAACCAATAATATTCTACTAAAAACTAATTAAAACATACTAAAATCTACATGAAATTACCCCCAAAAAGCGTATAAAATATTCGCTCATCAAAGACTCAAACAAAAAGATAAAGATAAATTTTTTGAATATTTTTTTTATTTTTTCGAAAAAGAAATTAAATGACTCAAACAAAAGAGTATAAAGCAATTCCGAATCATCCAAGTAATACCTGAGGTGAGGCAGGGTCGATCCCACGAGCATTATTGGTTTGGCAAGCAGTGGACACCTTGCAGATTTTAGTTAGGCAGATAGAAAATATAGTTTGTCACGGAAAAATGCATAAAACAAGTAATTAATAAAACGTTACTAACGAGATGAGAATTTAATGGTGATAGAATGGTTGAAACTTCGGAGATGCTTTGTCTTTTCGGATTAACTTTTCTTACTGTCTTCTTCAATAACCTTCTGATACCTTCAATGGCAGTCGTAAGTGATCAACTCATGTCCTCTCATCAAGTTAACCTCCTCTACTATAGCAATCCACCACATTGAGATGACTCATGTCCTCTCATCAAGCCACCTCTAAGTTTCTCACTGTAGCAGAAGATGAAGCGTTAAGTTGTCCATGCCCCCTTCACAATCCTACTCAAGGTGCCACTGACGTTGAGATTTTTGATAGTAAAGAATTTTGTAAAAAAATAGTCGCGTTGTGAGTATAGATTCTAATCCAACAGAAAATCCCTTCGTACAAACGTTTTGGTTGTCACAAGTAACAAAATCCAATAAATTTATAAACCGAAGTATTCAAACCTCGGGTCTTCTCAAGGAATTGCAGGGAGGTATGTTCTTATTATTGGTTATGAGTCTTGTAAATTGGGGGTTTTGAAAGTAAGGAAGAAGTATGTTAATTGATAGGTAAAATAAATAAAGAACTGTAAAATAAACTCTTGGCAAGGTATGAAAACTGGAAGTCCTATCCCAGTTATCCTTATCAATTGTGATGAGAATTGGATTTTAATCCCACTTAGTTAACCTTTACTAAAGCAAAGGAAAGTCAAGTGGACTAATTAGTCTGATCCTCAGGTCCTAGTCAATTCCTAAGAAAGGACTAGAGTTATTGGAATTCAATTCAATTAGCAAAAATAGCAATTATCAATCACGATGAGTTTGATAACTCAAGAGTCACCAACTAATCAACCAGAGCCAAGAATATAGAAAACTAAATTAAATTCATAAATATCTGGAATACCTCAAATTGCTTGGAGATGTCAATTCTAACATGGAAAAGTTCATAAGCCAATTGGGCAACATAAATCAAACACAAATAAAAGCTTCAGAATAAACAAAAATAGAAGAAAAACATAAATTATTGAACCTGGTATGAAGAAACAATCCTAATCCTAATAGAAATCCTAATCCTAAATCCTAAGAGAGAGGAGAGAACCTCTCTCTCTAAAAACTACATCTAAACTATGAAAAGTGAAAATTATGAATGTATCCTCTTTTGAGTCTCTGCATGTTCCCTGACTTTAATCTATGTTTCTGGGCCGAAAACTGGGTTGAAATCAGGCCCAGAATCTCTGCTAGCGACTTTTGTAATTCTGCAGATCGCGCACGTCACGCGGCCGCGTCATTCACGCGATCGCGTCACTTAGCATTTTTTCGTACCACGCGTGTGCGTTGTGCACGCATTCGCGTTGTTCGTGCAGCTTCCAATCTGCGCGGTCGCGTCAGGCACGTGAACGCATCACTCTGATTTCTTCCGTTTCGCGCGGTCGCGTGAGCCATGCGACCATGTGACTTCTCGCTGGTCATCTCCTCAATTCCTTGTGTTCCTTCCTTTTTTGCACGCTTCCTCTTTATTCTCTAAGCCATTCTTGCCATATAAAGCCTGAAACACTTAACACACAGATCAAGGCATCGAATGGTAATAAGAGAGGATTAAGATTAGCTAAATTAATACCAAAGAAGCATGTTTTCAATCATAGAACTAAACTAGGAAGGAATTGTTAAATCATGCAAATCATATGAATAAGTGGGTGAAAAGCTTGATAAAACCACTCAATTAAATACAATATAAACCATAAAATAGTGGTTATCAACCTCCCCACACTTAATTATTAGCATGTCCTCATGCTAAGCTCAAGGAGACAAAATAAATGAGTAGGGAAAGGCAGGACTCATGCAATGCAACCTATGAATGTGAATGCAACTACATGCTAAAATGATTCTACCTACTTGGTGAAAAAGTAAATAAATCGTTCAAGAATAAATATGAACTGGATTTCACTAATTCAAATCACAAAATACAATACAAATAACTTGCAAGAAGAAGATAGCTCATGAAAGCAAGGAACATAGAATTAAGCGCTGAACACTTACTGGTAGTGTATATCACTCTAATCTCTCAAGTGTCTAGGGTCAATCACTCTACTCTTCCCTAGTCATGCTTTCTAAGCTTTGTTCTTTATCTAACCAATCAACAAATATGTAGTATACTAATGCAAACATCATGAGGTCTTTTCAGGGTTGTAATGGGGCTGAGATAAAGGTAAGGATACATATATAAGGCTAAGTGAGCTAACAAAGTAAATCCTTGATTAGTCTAAGATCTCACCTAACATATACATACTTTATACAATTTAAAATGCTTTACCTAGCTACCCAAATTTTTTCACTTTTGTATTACATGCTCATGTATCAAACTTATTTTTGAATTTTGTCCCATGTGCATTGATTCTTTTTATTTTTCATTTGGGGTAATAATTTTTTTTGTATCCCCTTATTTAATTACTTAATAATTTTTTTTTCTATTTTTTTAATTATTTTTATTTTTTTTATCAATGCACATGGTAATTCAATTATTTTGATTTCACATGAGCATGATTTCCAAATTTTCAAATAACATATTCAATTTAATTCCCTACTTTTTCTTATCATCCCATGTTCCCATAAAATTCCCCACACTTAAATTATACACAATATCTATCTTAAGCTAACCAAGGATTCAACTTGGGATTTTTAATTTGTTTTTCTGCTTAAGGCTAGTAATGTGGTTATAAAACAAAAGGGGATTAAAAAGCTCAAGGTGGCTAACAAGGGTGACATAAAAGGGTAGGCTTTATTTGGGATAAGTGAGTTAATAATCAAATATGGCCTCAATCATATACAAGCATGTAAATACACTAAATAATGAACATATAGAATGAAACAAAGCAAAGATTGCAGTTATAGAGAAGAACACACACAAGAATAAAATATTTATGGTTAAATAATGTAACCATGTAAATAAGCTCAAATCTCACAGGTTGTGTGTTCTAGCTTTTAACTATGTTCCAAATACAACTTCCAAACAAATTTAACATTTAAATTTTGATTTAAATTAGTGAATTTTTTTTTTCAAAAATAGGGTCTTAAAAAGAAACTCATTACTTTAACCAAGCAGTAGCTAAATGCATAAAATCAAAGAAACATGCAATGCAACAATGAACTACAAATGAAACAATGGTGTAGAAAAGAAGAAAATAGCTAACCCATGGAGATTGATGAGCGGATAATTTATACGCTTTTTGGCATTATTTTTAGTATGTTTTTAGTATGTTTTAGTTAGTTTTTATTATATTTTTATTAGTTTTTAGTTAAAATTCACTTTTCTGGACTTTACTATGAGTTTGTGTGTTTTTCTGTGATTTCAGATATTTTCTGGCTGAAATTGAAGGACCTGAGCAAAAATCTGATTCAGAGGCTGAAAAGGACTGTAGATGCTGTTGGATTCTGACCTCTCTGCACTCGAAGTGGATTTTCTGAAGCTACAGAAGCCCAATTGGCGCGCTCTGAATGGTGTTGGAAAGTAGATATCCTGGGTTTTCCCGCAATGTATAATAGTCTATACTTTGCCCGAGATTTGATGGCACAAACTGGCGTTCCAAATCAGCTCAAAACTGCCCGGTGTTAAATGCCGAAACTGGCACAAGAATGGGAGTTAAACGCCCAAACTGGCACAAAAGCTGGCGTTTAACTCCAAGAAAAGTCTCTACACATGAAAGCTTAAATACTCAGCCGAAGCACACACCAAGTGGGCCCGGAAGTGGATTTTTATGTTATTTACTCATTTCTGTAAACCCTAGGCTACTAGTTCTCTACAAATAGGACCTTTTGCTATTGTATTTTTCATCTTTGATCACTTTAGATCTTAGATCAGATCTTGGTTCTTCTGGTTCCCTCTCTGGGGCCAAAGCCAATGATCACTATTATCACTTATGTATTTTCAACGGTGGAGTTTCTACACACCATAGATTAAGGTGTGGAGCTCTGCTGTACCTCGAGTATTAATGCAATTACTATTGTTCTTCTATTCAATTCAGCTTATTCTTATTCTAAGATATTCATTTGCACCCAAGTACATGATGAATGTGATGATTATGTGACACTCATCATCATTCTCACTTATAAACGAGTGCCTGACAACCACTTCTGTTCTACAAGCAAACAAGGCTTGAATGTTTATCTCTTCGATCCCTTGATCGGAATCTTTGTGGTATAAGCTAGAATTGATGGCGGCATTCAAGAGAATCCGAAAGGTCTAAACTTTGTCTGTGGTATTTTGAGTAGGATTTAATGATTGAATGACTGTGATGAGCTTCAAACTCCTGAAGGCTGGGCGTTAGTGACAGACGCAAAAGAATCAATGGATTCTATTCCAACCTGATTGAGAACCGACAGATGATTAGCCGTGCCGTGACAGGGTGCGTTGAACATTTTCATTGAGAAGACGGGATTGTAGCCACTGACAACGGTGATGCCCAACATACAGCTTGCCATGGAAAGGAGTAAGAAGGATTGGATGAAGACAGTAGGAAAGTAGAGAGACGGAAGGGACAAAGCATCTCCATACGCTTATCTGAAGTTCTCACCAATGAATTACATAAGTATCTTTATCTTTATGCCTTATTCGTAAATCATCCATAACCATTTGAATCTGCCTAACTGAGATTTACAAGATGACCATAGCTTGCTTCATACCAACAATCTCCATGGGATCGACCCTTACTCGCGTAAGGTTTATTACTTGGACGACCCAGTGCACTTGCTGGTTAGTTGTGCGAAGTTGTGATAAATAGTTGAGATCGCAATTGAGCGTACCATGTTGATGGTGCCATTGATGATCACAATTTCGTGCACCAGGTTTTTGGCGCCGTTGCTGGGGATTGTTGAGTTTGGACAACTGACGGTCCATCTTGTTGCTTAGATTAGGTATTTTTCTTCAGAGTTCTTAAGAATGAATTCTAGTGTTTCAAGGTGATGTTCTTATCATCACCAAAGCTGATTGATTCTCATCAATTTAGCTCTTGAATGCAATGTCCTGCTGAAGCTTGGCTAGCCATGTCTAATTCCTTTAGACTAAAGCTTTAGACTAACATTCCATGATTCCTGGAATTCTCATTAAGAATTTTGATATCTTTATTTTCTTTTCCACTTAATTTTCGAAAAATCCAAAAAAAATTACAAAATCATAAAAACCAAAAATATTCTCATGTTTCTTGTTGAGTCTAGTGTCTCATTTTAAGTTTGGTGTCAATTGCATGTTTCTATTCTTCTTGCATTCATGCATGTGTCTTCATTAATCTTCAAGTTATTCTTGATGATTTCCTTGCTCTGATCTTTAAATTCTCTTGACTTGAGTGTTTTGATTCTCATATGCATTGTCATTTGTTAGTGTCAATAGTATACAAACTGCTAAGTTTGGTGTCTTGCATGCATTGCTATTTGATTTTAGTTACATTTTAATTATTAAAAATCCAAAAAAAAATTTTAATTTGTGTCTTTTCAAGTCAAAAATACAGAGAATTGAAGATTCAGAACATACAGCAGAGGAATTACACAGAAAAGGGCTGGGCGTTTGATGAGCGGATAATTTATACGCTTTTTGGCATTGTTTTTAGTATGTTTTAGTTAGTTTTTAGTATATTTTTATTAGTTTTTAGTTAAAATTCACTTTTCTGGACTTTACTATGAGTTTGTGTGTTTTTTTGTGATTTCAGGTATTTTCTGGCTGAAATTGAGGGACCTGAGCAAAAATCTGATTCAGAGGCTGAAAAGGACTGTAGATGCTGTTGGATTCTGACCTCCCCGCACTCGAAGTGGATTTTCTGGAGCTACAGAAACTCAATCAGCGCACTCTCAACGGCGTTGGAAAGTAGACATCCTGGGCTTTACAGCAATAGATAATAGTCCATATTTTGTCCGAGATTTGATGGCCCAAACCGGCATTCCAAATCATCTCAAAACTGCCCGGCGTTAAACGCCGGAACTGGCATAAGAATGGGAGTTAAACGCCCAAACTGGCACAAAAGCTGGCGTTTAACTCCAGAAGAAATCTCTACACAAAAATGCTTCAATGCTCAGCCAATGCACACACTAAATGGGCCCGGAAGTGGATTTTTATGTCATTTACTCATCTTTGTAAACCCTAGGCTACTAGTTCTCTACAAATAGGACCTTTTACTATTGTATTCTTATATTGGTAGCTATCATTAGTCTTATGCTATCTTAGATCATGGGTATGGCCTCACGACCGTGCCTAGACCTTGTTCTTATGTATTTTCAACGGTGGAGTTTCTACACACCATAGATTAAGGTGTGGAGTTTCTACACACCATAGACCTTGGTGCCGTTGTCGGGGACTGTTCGAGTTTGGACAACTGACGGTTCATCTTGTTGCTTAGATTAGGTATTTTTCTTCAGAGTTCTTAAGAATGAATTCTAGTGTTTCAAGGTGATGTTCTTATCATCACCAAAGCTGATTGATTTTCATCAATTTAGCTCTTGAATGCAATGTCCTGCTGAAGCTTGGCTAGCCATGTTTAATTCCTTTAGACTGAAGCTTTAGACTAACATTGCATGATTCCTGGAATTCTCATTAAGAATTTTGATATCTTTATTTTCTTTTCCACTTAATTTTCGAAAAAAACCAAAAAAAATACAAAATCATAAAAAAAAAAACCAAAAATATTTTATGTTTCTTATTGAGACACTAGTCTCATTTTAAGTTTGGTGTCAATTGCATGTTTCTGTTCTTCTTGCATTTCTCATGTGTCTTCAGTGATCTTCAAGTTGTTCTTGATGACTTACTTGATCTGATCTTTAAATTCTCTTGTTTTGTGTATTTTGTTGTTTTTCATATGCATTCTCATTTTGTTAGTGTCAATAGTATACAAACTTTTAAGTTTGGTGTCTTGCATGCATTGTTTATTTGATTTCAGTTGCATTTTGATTATTCCTCATTATTAAAAATCCAAAAAAATTTTTAATTTGTGTCTTTACAAGTCAATAATACAGAGAATTGAAGATTCAGAATATACTGCAGAGGAATTACACAGAAAAAGCTGGGCGTTCAAAACGCCCAGTGAAGAAGGAAAACTGGCGTTTAAACGCCAGCCAGGGTGTCTGGCTGGGCGTTTAACGCCCAAAAGGGGTGAGTTTTGGGGTTAAACGCCAGAATGTGCACCATTCTGGGCGTTTAACGCCAGGATGGCACAAGAGGGAAGATTCTATTTTTAATTCAAATTTTTTTCAAGTTTTCAAAATTTTTCAAAATCAAATCTTTTTCAAATCATATCTTTTCAATCATATGTTTTCAAAATCAATTTCTTTCCATTTTCAAAAATACTTGCTAACAATTAATGATTTGATTCAACATTTTAAGTATGTTGCCTTTTCTGTTGAGAAAGGTTTAATGTTTGAATCATATCTTTTCTTGTTAGCCAAGTCATTAATTTTCAAAATCAAATCTTTTTAGATTGTTTTTCAAATCATATCTTCTCAATGATGTCTTTTTAAAACTATATCTTTTTCAATCATATCTTCTTAAATCACATATTTTTCAAAATAGTTTTCAATCATATCTTTTTAATTTCTTATTTCAAAATCTTTTTCAAAAATCACTTGATTTCTTTTCCACTCTTAGTTTTCGAAAATCAATTAATCTTTTTCAAAATGTTTTTAAAATATTTTTAATTTATTTTCAAAAATTTCTTCCCCTCTTCTCACATCCTTCTATTTATGGACTAACACTACTCCTCAATGCATAATTCGAACTCCATCTTTCCTTGATAAGTTCGAATTTTCTACCTCTTCCTTCTATTTTTCTTTTCCTCTGACACCTCAAAGAATCTCTATACTGTGACATAGAGGATTCCATATTTTCTTGTTATTTTCTCTTTCATATGAATAGGAGCAAAGACAAAAGCATTCTTGTTGAGGCTGACCCTGAACCTAAAAAGACCTTGAAGTGAAAGCTAAGAGAAGCTAAAGCACAATTCTCTGTAGAGGACCTAACAGAAATCCTCGAAGAAGAAGACATGGCAGCCGAAAACAACAACAATGCCAATAATGCAAGGAAGGTGCTGGGTGACTTTACTGCACCTACTCCCGACTTCTATGGGAGAAGCATCTCTATCCCTGCCATTGGAGCAAACAACTTTGAGCTCAAGCCTCAATTAGTTTCTCTAATGTAACAGAATTGTAAATTTCATGGACTTCCATTGGAAGATCCTCATCAGTTTCTAGCTGAGTTCTTGTAAATCTGTGACACTGTCAAAACCAATGGGGTTGACCCTGAGGTCTACAGACTTATGCTATTCCCTTTTGCTGTAAGAGACAGAGCTAGGATATGGTTGGACTCACAACCTAAAGAAAGCCTGAACTCTTGGGAAAAGCTAGTCAATGCCTTCTTGGCAAAGTTCTTTCCACCTCAAAAATTGAGTAAGCTTAGAGTGGAAGTCCAAACATTCAGACAAAAGAAAGGTGAATTCCTCTATGAAGCTTGGGAAAGATACAAACAATTGATCAGAAAGTGTCCTTCTGACATGCTTTCTGAATGGAGCATCATAGGTATCTTCTATGATGGTCTGTCTGAACTATCCAAGATGTCATTGGATAGTTCTGCTGGAGACTCTCTTCATCTAAAGAAGACACCTGAATGGTTGCAAATAACCAATTCATGTACACCTCTGAAAGGAATCCTGTGAACAATGGGACGAATAAGAAGAAAGGAGTTCTTGAGATTGATACTCTGAATGCCATATTAGCTCAGAACAAAATATTGACTCAGCAAGTCAATATGAATTCTCAAAGTCTGTCTGGAATGCAAGCTGCACCAGGCAGTACTAAGGACGCTTCATCTGAAGAAGAAGCTTATGATCCTGAGAACCCTTCATTGGAAGAGGTGAATTACATGGGAGAACCCTATGGAGACACCTATAATCTTTCATGGGGAAATCATCCAAATCTTTCATGGAAGGATCAACAGAGACCTCAACAAGGTTTCAACAACAATAATGGTGGAAGAAACAAGTTTAGCAATGGCAAGCCTTTTTCATCATCTTCTCAGCAACAGACAGAGAATTCTAAGCAGAGCCACCCTGACTTAGCATCCATGGTCTCTGATCTAATCAAAACCACTCAAAGTTTCATGACTGAAACAAGGTCCTCCATTAGAAACTTGGAGGCACAAGTGGGACAGCTGAGCAAGAAAATTACTGAACTCCCTTCTAATACTCTTCTAAGCAATACAGAAGAGAATCCAAAAGGAGAATGCAAGGCCATTAACATGACCCACATGGCCGAACTTGCAGAGGAGGAAGAGGCAGTGATCGCCACTGAGGAAGACCTCAATGAACGTCTACTGGCCTCCAATGAGTTCCCTAATGAGGAACCATGGGAATCTGAGGCTCACACAGAGACCATAGAGATTCAATTAGATTTACTTCTGACATTCATGAGCTCTGATGAGTATTCTTCCTCTGAAGAGGATGAGTATGTCACTGAAGAGCAAGTTGCTAAATACCTTGGAGCAATCATGAAGCTAAATGACAAGTTATTTGGTAATGAGACTTGGGAGGATGAACCCCCTTTGCTCACCAAAGAATTGGATGACTTGTCTAGGCAGAAACTACCTCAAAAGAGACAAGATCCTGGGAAGTTCTCAATACCTTGTACAGTAGGCACCATGACTTTCAAGAAGGCTCTGTGTGACCTAGGGTCAAGCATAAATCTCATTCCTCTCTCTGTAATGGAGAAGCTAGGGATCTTTGAGGTGCAAGCTTCAAAAATCTCACTAGAGGTGGCAGACAATTCAAGAAAACAAGCTTATGGACTTGTAGAGGATGTTCTGGTAAAAGTTGAAGACCATTACATCCCTACTGATTTCATAGTCCTAGAGACTAGGAAGGGCATGAATGAATCCATCATCCTTGGCAGACCCTTCCTAGCCACAGCAAAGGCTGTGATTGATGTGGACAGAAGAGAATTGATCATTCAAGTGAACGAAGAATCCCTTGTGTTTAAGACTCAAGGATATCCCTCTGTAACCATGGAGAGGAAGCATGAAGAGCTTCTCTCAAAACAGAGCCAAGCAGAGCCCCCATAGTCAAACTCTAAGTTTGGTGTTGGGAGGCCACAACCAAATTCTAAGTTTGGCGTTGAACCCCCACATTCAAACTCTAAGTTTGGTGTTGGGAGGTTCCAACATTGCTCTGAATATCTGTGAGGCCCCATGAGAGCCCACTGTCAAGCTACTGACATTAAAGAAGCGCTTGTTGGGAGGCAACCCAATGTTATATTTATCTATTTTTCCTTTGTTATTTTATGTTTTTTGTAGGTTGATGATATTGGGAAGTCACATAATCAATTGAAAAAGCAAAAGCAGAATGAAAAACAGAAAGAAAAACAGCACACCCTGGAGGAAGACCTTGCTGGCGTTTAAACGCCAGTAAGGGTAGCAAATGGGCGTTTAATGCCCAGTCTGGCACCATTCTAGGCGTTTAACGCCAGAAAGGGGCACCAGACTGGCGTTAAATACCAGGAAAGGGCAAGAAGCTGGCGTTAAATGCCAGAAATGGGCACCAGCCCGGCGTTTAACGCCAGAATTGGCATAAAGAGCATTTTTGCTCGCCACTTGGTGCAGGGATGACTTTTCCTTGACACCTCAGGATCTGTGGACCCCACAGGATCCCCACCTACCCCACCACACTCTCTCTTCTTTACCCATTCACCAATCACCTCAACACCTCTTCCCCAAAAACCCCTCACCTATCAAATCCCATCTTTCTCTTCACCACTCACATCCATCCTTCATAAAACCCTACCTACCTTACCATTCATATTCAAACCACTTTCCCTCCCAAACCCACCCTTAGATGACCGAACCTTACCCCTCTCTCCACTCCTATATAAACCCATCTTTACCACCTCCTTTTCACACAACCTAAACACTACTTCTCTCCCTTTGGCCGAACCACAAAGCCATCTCCATCTCCTTCATTTCTTCTTCTTCTACTCTCTTCTTTCTTCTTTTGCTCGAGGACGAGCAAACCTTTTAAGTTTGGTGTGGTAAAAGCATTGCTTTTTGTTTTTCCATAACCATTTATGGCATCCAAGGCCAGAGAAACCTCTAGAAAGAGGAAAGGGAAGGCAAAAGCTTCCACCTCCGAGTCATGGGAGACGGAGAGATTCATCTCAAGGGTGCATCAAGACCACTTCTATGAAGTTGTGGCCTTGAAGAAGGTGATCCCCGAGGTCCCTTTTAAACTCAAAAAGAGTGAATATCCAGAGATCTGACATGAGATTCGAAGAAGAGGTTGGGAATCTCTTACCAGCCCCATTCAACAAGTCGGAATCTTAATGGTTCAAGAGTTCTATGCCAATGCATGGATCACCAAGAACCATGATCAAAGTGTGAACCCGGACCCAAAGAATTGGCTTACAATGGTTCGGGGAAAATGCTTAGATTTTAGTCCGGAAAATGTAAGGTTGGCATTCAACTTGCTCATGATGCAAGGAGATGAACACCCTTATACTATAAGGGTCAACTTTGATCAAAGGTTGGACCAAGTCCTCATAGACATCTGTGAAGAGGGCGCTCAATGGAAGAGAGATTCAAGAGGGAAGCCGGTTCAACTGAGAAGGCATGACCTCAAGCCCGTGGCTAGGGGATGGTTGGAGTTTATCCAACGCTCAATCATTCCCACTAGCAACCGGTCCGAAGTTACTATAGACCGGGCCATCATGATTCATAGCACCATGATTGGAGAAGAAATAGAAGTTCATGAGGTTATAGCCCAAGAACTTTATAAGGTGGCGGACAAGTCCTCTACCTTGGCAAGGTTAGCCTTTCCTCATCTCATTTGTCACCTCTGTTATTCAGTTGGAGTTGACATAGAGGGAGACATCCTCATTGATGAGGACAAGCCCATCACTAAGAAAAGGATGGAGCAAACAAGAGATCCCACTCATCATGAAATCCCTGAGATGCCTCAAGGGATGCACTTTCCTCCACAAAAATATTGGGAGCAAATCAACACCTCCTTAGGAGAATTGAGTTCCAACATGGGACAACTAAGGGTGGAGCACCAAGAACATTCCATCATCCTCCATGAAATTAGAGAAGATCAAAGAATCATGAGAGAGGAGCAACAAAGGCAAGGAAGAGACATTAAGGAGCTCAAGCACTCCATAAGATTTTCAAGAGGAAGAACAAGCCGCCATCACTGAGGTGGACCCGTTCTTTAATCTCCTTGTTCCTTATTTTCCCGTTTTTCGAATTTTCATGCTTATGTTTATCTATGTTTCTGTCTTGTGATCATTAGTGTCTTAGTGTCTATGCCTTAAAGTTATGAATGTCTTATGAATCCATCACCTTTCTTAAATAAAAAAATTATTCTTAATTGAAAAAGAGAATAATTGCATGAATTCTGAATTTTATAACAGATTAATTATATTGATGTGGTGGTAATACTTTTGTTTCCTGAATGTATGCTTGAACAGTGCATATGTCTTTTGAATTTGTTGTTCATGAATATTGGCTCTTGAAAGAATGATGAAAAAAGAGACATGTTACTAAGGATCTGAAAAATCATAAAAATGATTTTTGAAGCAAGAAAAAGCAGTGAATTCAAAAAAAAAAAGAGAGAAAAAGAATAAAGTTGTGATCCAAGGCAAAAAGAGTGTGCTTAAAAACCATGGACACCTCTAATTGGGGACTCTAGCAAACCTGAGTCACAATTTGAAAAGGTTCACCCAGTTATGTGTCTGTGGCATGTATGTATCCAGTGGTAATACTGGAAGACAGAGTGCTTTGGGCCACGGCCAAGACTCATAAAGTAGCTGTGTTCAAGAATCATCATACATAACTAGGAGAATCAATAACACTATATGGATTCTGAGTTCCTATAGAAGCCAATCATTCTGAATTTCAAAGGATAGAGTGAGATGCCAAAATTGTTCAGAGGCAAAAAGCTAAAATCCCCGCTCATCTAATTAATACTGATCTTCATAGATGTTTTTGGAATTCATTGCATATTCTCTTCTTTTTATCTTATTTGATTTCCAGTTGCTTGGGGACAAGCAACAATTTAAGTTTGGTGTTGTGATGAGCGGATAATTTATTCGCTTTTTGGCATTATTTTTAGTATGTTTTTAGTATGTTTTAGTTAGTTTTTATTATATTTTTATTAGTTTTTAGTTAAAATTCACTTTTCTGGACTTTACTATGAGTTTGTGTGTTTTTTTGTGATTTCAGGTATTTTCTGGATGAAATTGAGGGACCTGAGCAAAAATCTGATTCAGAGGCTGAAAAGGACTGTAGATCCTGTTGGATTCTGAGCTCCCTACACTCGAAGTGGATTTTCTGGAGCTACAGAAGCCCAATTGGCGCGCTCTCAATGGCGTTGGAAAGTAGACATCCTTGGCTTTCCAGCAATGTATAAGAGTCCATACTTTGCCCGAGATTTGATGGCCCAAACATGCATTCCAAATCAGCTCAAAACTGCCCGGCGTTAAACGCCGGAACTGGCACAAGAATGGGAGTTAAACGCCCAAACTGGCACAAAAGCTGGCGTTTAACTCCAAGAAAAGTCTCTACACATGAAAGCTTCAATACTCAGCCCAAGCACACACCAAGTGGGCCCGGAAGTAGATTTTTATGTCATTTACTCATTTCTGTAAACCCTAAGCTACTAGTTCTCTACAAATAGGACCTTTTGCTATTGTATTTTTCATCTTTGATCACTTTAGATTTTAGATCAGATCTTGGTTCTTCCAGTTCCCTCTCTGGGGCCGAAGCCAATGATCACTATTATCACTTATGTATTTTCAACGGTGGAGTTTCTACACACCATAGATTAAGGTGTGGAGCTCTGCTGTACCTCGAGTATTAATGCAATTACTATTGTTCTGCTATTCAATTCAGCTTATTCTTGTTCTAAGATATTCATTTGCACCCAAGAACATGATGAATGTGATGATTATGTGACACTCATCATCATTCTCACTTATGAACGAGTGCCTGACAACCACTTCTGTTCTACAAGCAAACAAGGCTTGAATGTTTATCTCTTCGATCCCTTGATCGGAATCTTCGTGGTATAAGCTAGAATTGATGGCGGCATTCAAGAGAATCCGGAAGGTCTAAACCTTGTCTGTGGTATTCTGAGTAGGATTCAATGATTGAATGACTGTGACGAGCTTCAAACTCCTGAAGGCTGGGCGTTAGTGACAGACGCAAAAGAATCAATGGATTCTATTCCAACCTGATTGAGAACCGACAGATGATTAGCTGTGCCGTGACAGGGTGCGTTGAACATTTTCACTGAGAGGACGGGATTGTAGCCACTGACAACGGTGATGCCCAACATATAGCTTGCCATGGAAAGGAGTAAGAATGATTGGATGAAGATAGTAGGAAAGCAGAGAGACGAAAGGGACAAAGCATCTCCATATGCTTATCTGAAGTTCTCACCAATGAATTACATAAGTATCTCTATCTTTATGCCTTATTCGTAAATCATCCATAACCATTTGAATCTGCCTGACTGAGATTTACAAGATGACCATAGCTTGCTTCATACCAATAATCTCCGTGGGATCGACCCCTACTCACGTAAGGTTTATTACTTGGACGACCCAGTGCACTTGCTGGTTAGTTGTGCGAAGTTGTGATAAATAGTTGACATTGCAATTGAGCGTACCATGTTAATGGCACCATTGATGATCATAATTTTGTGCACCAGAGATCGGTATCGACCTCCCCACACTTAAAGATTGCACCGTCCTTGGTGCATGCTGAGATGTGCAGGTGGACGGGTTGCTCCAACTGATGCTTTTCACCAAAGATTGTTTGGTAAACTTGTTCACAGTTCCAGTTAGAAACTTGTCTTTTTCCCTCTTGGTGGCCAGCATGAAAGAAGAGGAAAAAGAAGAAAAAGTAACCTAGAAATAAAAATAAGAATATAAATAAACTCTGAGTGGGTTAATGCCAAATAATGAGAGTCTTAATTACATGGTAGTTACAACATGCAAGTGAGAAATAATAGAAGCACATGGCGTGTCAACTAAATAGTAAACAAGTTAAGAAGCACCTAGAATAATGCAGGAGATATGCAACAGATGAGTAAAAAGATTGTAACACCAATGTAAAACAGCAGATATAGAAAAGAAAGGGAGAAGAAGAGAAAGAAGAGAGTAAAGAGAGAAGAAGAAAAAGAGTGAATAAGATGAAGAATAGAGATAATAGAAGAAATTAAAGAAGGAAGAAGAAAGAATTAAGAAAGGGGAAAGAAAAAGATTAAGAAAAGATAAGATAGTTGGCGCTGGGATGGATAGGATGTGCAGCGCAGGACACGTGTGGCACGCGGACGCATGACTCGATTTGTGCTAGTGGCGCGAGTGCAGCCTCGCGTTCGCATAACTCACGTGGATGGCCTATTTTGAAAAAAGACGCGGATGCGTGGGGCATGCGTTCGCGTGGTAGGGCTTGTGCTTCTAGCACGGCTCCAGCCTCACTCCATTACAACTTTCGGCCATACACCATTTTACGTCGATTTTGAGGCACGCGTTCGTGTGAGTGACGCGGACGCGTGGGAGGTGTTTTTCCCACATGATGTGGACGCGTCAGCGACGCGGTCGCGTGGACCAATTTGTGCCAAAGGCACGCCTCCAGCCACACCCTCACATGACTCTCTGTTCAATTTATTTCTTCCCAACGTACTTGTGACGCGGACGCGTCAGCGACGCTTACACGTCACATGTGTGTGTTTTTTTTATAATGTAGTATGCAGAATGCAATGCTTAATATGAATGCTATGCATAATTCCAAGTTTAATCAAAACTCAAAAACAGACTAAAATTAAAACTGAAAAAGGAACGATCATACCATGGGGGGTTGTCTCCCACCAAGCACTTTTAGTTTAAGTCCTTAACTTGGACATCCTGGTGAGCTTCTTGTTATGGCGACTTGTGCTTGTATTCATCCAAGAATCTCCACCAGTGTTTGGAATTTCCACAGCCTCCGGGATCCCAAACTAGGCGTAGAAAGCCTTCAAGCAAGCTAAAGTAAGTGACAAGGCCCCAAGAGTATTGATTTCTAGTCTAAATTCCGGGGTCCCAAATCTTGCTTTTGCACCGTCTTCTTGTTGTCATTATGATTCCATCTGGGTAGCAAGCAATCTGAATTCTCACTAAAGTGGCCAAACAACTTCTTAGACCCATTTAGTTGAGCTCTACACCAACCTTTGCATTTAAACTTAAAGCTTCCAACCACAATGAACCTTGCAGGACAATTCTTACCACTGATCATCTTCCTCCTATTCTTAATGCCACAAATAGCTCTAAATTGACCATCCGTCTCCAGTAGCCCGTATTCAAGTGGAATTAGAAAGTTAAGGGATATGAATTTTACCCACTTGAATGTTGTGAAGGATGATGGCAACTTAGCGGGGGTGTTTCTAATGAACGTGCAAGCTCCACTCCCTTGTGCTCTTCTTCGACATCTTCCACCTCTTTGTAATCTTCTTCAATATCAACCTCTTCCTCTTGGTGGATTTCTTCCAATTCAATCTCTTCTTCATTGTTCACCAAGGGCATGGGAGGTTGTGCTTCTTCTTCTTTCATCTCCATGTCAAGCCCAATAAGAGAGGACACAAATGTAGATAAGAATTCATCAATGATCGAATCCATCTCTTGACCATCCCTTTCAAAGTCTTCAATCATGAGATGCCTTGGAGGTTGTACACCCTCCTCAACATCAGTTTCAAACGTCTTTGAAGGAGGCTCTATAACTTGACTTTTCCATGGAGGTTCAACATCTCCTAAGTCTTCAACCACTGCCTCTTCTTCTTCTTTAATAATTCTGGCTTCCTCTACTTGTTCCAATACCAAATCGTGCTGCTCATTATCCACCGCAGTGCCTAACTTCTCATTCCTGCTACGTTCTTCAGTAGATTCTCCACATGAAGCCATGGGGGTTCCTTGAATGTCTGAACGTCGGAAAGGTAATCGATTTATTGCTTGATCCAGGTGTTTAAGTATGAAATCGTATTCATCCTTGATGATTTCCTGTGCAACTATTTTTTCACCTTCAAGTACAAAATCCTCCTTGTTGTCTTCCTTCACTAGTTCAACAACCGCGCTGTCAACTTCAAGGGTCTCTACTACCTTCACCTTTAGTGCCTCCTCTAGCTCCTTATGAAGTATCGATTCGTGAAGATGATCCTCTCTCTCTTGTTCTATGTCAATAGTATCAGTGGGATCATCTTGCTCTTGGATTGATGGATGTTGGTACTCTTCCACGGATGGTGGTGATGGGATGGGTGGATTATTATGTGGTTGAGATGGTAGTGCATTGGAGCTTGAGGGTTGAATATTGGGGGTAGAGGGTTGGTTCATGCGGGATATAAGTGCTTGAAGAGTAGAGGTGAGACTAGTGATAGAGGCAAGTGTGCTCTCCATGGAGGTTTAGGGTGGGTAGGAGGGTTCATTTGTTGGGAGAAAAGGCTTATAACACGGAGGTGGTTCCTCTTGATAAGGATATGGAGATGGTGTATATTGAGGTGGTGGTTTTGGGTATGGTTCATATGGTGGTTGGTGTGGTGAATAAGGATTAGGGTCATATGAAGGTGAACGGTGGAAAGGGGCTTGTGAGTGTGGTGGTTCAAAGCTATGTTGAGGAGGTGGTTCATTGGCATATGATGGGGCTTGTTGGTAACTACAAGGGGGTCCACCGTACCTATCATCTTGGTATGCATTATAGAATGGTCTTCGTCCATGATATCTTGGAAGGTGTTATTGCCTAAAGGGTTGATCAGCTCCTCTTGGCTCCGTCCATCTTTGATTGCTTTGACCTTGATGCATATTCCTATTATAGCTTCTTCTTCCTGCAACATAGTTGTAACCAGACTCATAGCCAAAGGGGTGAGAGTTCATAGTAGTAGAAGAAAATAAAAACAAAAACTAACAAAAAGAAAATATTTTGAAAAAGATATCATTTTTGAAAAAAAAAATTTGAACTTTGAAAAATAAGATAAGATAAGATAGAATTTTTTTAAATAAAAATCTGAAATTTTTTTTTTGAAAAAAATATTTACAATAACCAATAATAAGGCACACGTTTGCAGTTCCCCGGCAACGGCGCCATTTTGATGTTGAGATTTTTGCTAGTAAAGAATTTTGTAAAAATATAGTCGCGTTGTGAGTATAGATTTTAAACCAACAGAAAATCCCTTCGTACAAACTTTTTGGTTGTCACAAGTAACAAAACCCAATAAATTTATAAATCGAAGTATTCAAACCTCAGGTCGTCTTCTCAAGGAATTGCAGGGAGGTATGTTCTTATTATTGGTTATGAGTCTTGTAAATTGGGGGGTTTTGAAAGTAAGGAAGAAGTATGTTAATTGACAGGTAAAATAAATAAATAACTGTAAAATAAACTCTTGGCAAGGTATGAAAACTGGAAGTCCTATCCTAGTTATCCTTATCAATTGTGATGAGAATTGGATTTTAATCCCACTTAGTTAACCTTTACTAAAGTAAAGGAATGTCAAGCGGACTAATTAGTCTGATCCTCAAGTCCTAGTCAATTCATAAGAAAGGACTAGAGTTATTGGAATTCAATTAAATTAGCAAAAATAGCAATTATCAATCACGATGAGTTTGATAACTCAAGAGTCACCAATTAATCAACCAGAGCTAAGAATATAGAAAACTAAATTAAATTCATAAATATCTAGAATACCTCAAATTGCTTGGAGATGTCAATTCTAACATGGAAAAGTTCATAACCCAATTGGGAAACATAAATCAAATACAAATAAAAGCTTCAGAATAAACAAAAATAGAAGAGAAACATAAATTATTAAATCTGGTATGAAGAAACAATCCTAATCCTAAATCCTAAGAGAGAGGAGATAACCTCTCTCTCTAAAAACTACATCAAAACTATGAAAAGTGAAATTATGAATGTATCCTCTTTTGAGTCTCTGCATGTTCCCTGACTTTAATCTGTGTTTCTGGGCCGAAAACTGGGTTGAAATGCAGCCCTGAATCTCTGCCAGCGACTTTTATAATTCTGCAGATCGTGCACGTCACGCGGCCGCGTCGTCCACGCGATCGCGTCACTTAGCGTTTTTTTATACCACGCGTGCGCATCATCCACGCAATCGCATTGTTCGTGCAGCTTCCAATCCGCGCGGTCGTGTCAGGCACTGGTGCACGAAAGTATAATCCCAATATCAAAATCAAGATTTCTTATGATTTCGTACCACTAACCAGCAAGTGCACTAGGTCGTCCAAGTAATACCTTACGTGAGTAAGGGTCGATCCCATGGAGATTATTGGTTTGAAGCAAGCTATGTTTATTTTATTATTCTTAGTCAGGATATCAATTATAATTATTAGTTTGAATTATTAGAAAAATAAAAGAACGTGAAATAATTACTTGTTATGCAATAATGGAGAATATGCTGGAATTTTGGAGATGCTTTGTCCTTCTCATTTAAGCTTTCCTCTTGTATTCCTCTTCCCACATGCAAGGCTCCTTCCATGGCAAGCTATATGTAGGGTGTGGTGCACGAAATTGTGATCAATACTTTTCACAAATCAAATAATCCCCGGTAATGAATCCAAAAAACTTGGTGTTCAATACCATGGCATAAACACAACTTCGCACAACTAACCAGCAAGTGTACTGGGTCGTCCAAGTAATAAACCTTACGCGAGTAAGGGTCGATCCCACAGAGATTGTTGGTATGAAGCAAGCTATGGTCACCTTGTAAATCTTAGTCAGGCAAACTCAAATGGATATGGTGATATACGAATAAAACATAAAGATAAAGATAGAGATACTTATGTAATTCATTGGTAGGAATTTCAGATAAGCGTATGAAGATGCTGTCCCTTCCGTCTCTCTGCTTTCCTACTGTCTTCATCCAATCCTTCTTACTCCTTTCCATGGCAAGCTTAAGCAAGGGTTTCACCGTTGTCAGTGGCTACCTCCCATCCTCTCAGTGGAAATGTTCAACGCACCCTGTCACGGCACGGCTATCCATCTGTCGGTTCTCGATCAGGCCGGAATAGAATCCAGTGATTCTTTTGCGTCTGTCACTAACGCCCCGCCCTCAGGAGTTTGAAGCACGTCACAGTCATTCAATCATTGAATCCTACTCAGAATACCACAGACAAGGTTAGACCTTCCGGATTCTCTTGAATGCCGCCATCAGTTCTAGCCTATACCACGAAGACTCTGATCTCACGGAATGGCTGGCTCGTTTGTCAGGCGAGCACTCGGTTGTCAGGCGATCAACCATGCATCGTGTATCAGGAATCCAAGAGATATTCACCCAATCGAAGGTAGAACGGAGGTGGTTGTCAGTCACACGTTCATAGGTGAGAATGATGATGAGTGTCACGGATCATCACATTCATCAAGTTGAAGAACAAGTGATATCTTAGAACAAGAACAAGCGGAATTGAATAGAAGAACAATAGTAATTGCATTAATACTCGAGGTACAGCAGAGCTCCACACCTTAATCTATGGTGTGTAGAAACTCCACCGTTGAAAATACATAAGAACAAGGTCTAGGCATGGCTGAATGGCCAGCCTCCCAATGAGGGTTCAATCATCAAAACATGATCAAAAGATCCAAAGATTGAAAGATCTCCATAATACAATAGTAAAAGGTCCTACTTATAGAAAACTAGTAGCCTAGGGTGTACAGAGATGAGTAAATGACATAAAAATCCACTTTCGGGCCCACTTGGTGTGTGCTTGGGCTGAGCATTGAAGCATTTTCGTGTAGAGACTCCTCTTGGAGTTAAACGCCAGCTTTTGTGCCAGTTTGGGCGTTTAACTCCCATTTTGGTGCCAGTTCCGGCGTTTAACGCTGGAAATTCTGAGGGTGACTTTGAACGCCGGTTTGGGCCATCAAATCTTGGGCAAGTATGGACTATCATATATTGCTGGAAAGCCCAGGATGTCTACTTTCCAACGCCGTTGAGAGCGCGCCAATTGGGCTTCTGTAGCTCCAGAAAATCCACTTCGAGTGCAGGGAGGTCAGAATCCAACAGCATCTGCAGTCCTTTTTAGTCTCTGAATCAGATTTTTGCTCAGGTCCCTCAATTTCAGCCAGAAAATACCTGAAATCACAGAAAAACACACAAACTCATAGTAAAGTTCAGAAAAGTGAATTTTAACTAAAAACTAATAAAAATATACTAAAAACTAACTAGATCATACTAAAAACATACTAAAAACAATGCCAAAAAGCGTATAAATTATCCGCTCATCACAACACCAAACTTTAATTGTTGCTTGTCCTCAAGCAACTGAAAATCAAACAAGATAAAAAAGAAGAGAATATGCAATGAATTCCAAAAACATCTATGAAGATCAGTATTAATTAGATGAGCGGGGCTTTTTAGCTTTTTGCCTCTGAACAGTTTTGGCATCTCACTCTATCCTTTGAAATTCAGAGTGATTGGCTTCTTTAGGAACTCAGAATCCAGATAGTGTTATTGATTCTCCTAGTTAAGTATGATGATTGTTGAACACAGCTACTTATTGAGTCTTGGCCGTGGCCCAAAGCACTCTGTCTTCCAGTATTACCACTGGATACATACATGCCACAGACACATAATTAGGTGAACCTTTTCAGATTGTGACTCAGCTTTGCTAGAGTCCCCAACTAGAGGTGTCCAGGGTTCTTAAGCACACTCTTTTTGCCTTGGATCACAACTTTATTTCTTTCTTTTCTCTATTTTTTTCGAATTTTTTTCTTTTTCTCTCTTTTTTTTTGAATTTTTTTCTCCTTTTTTTTTCGTATTCACTGCTTTTTCTTGCTTCAAGAATCATTTTTATGATTTTTCAGATCCTCAGTAACATGTCTCCTTTTTCATCATTCTTTCAAGAGCCAACATTCATGAACCACAAATTCAAAAGACATATGCACTATTTAAGCATACATTCAGAAAACAAAAGTATTGCCACCACATCAAGATAATTAAACTGTTATAAAATTTTAAATTCATGCAATTCTTCTCTTTTTCAGTTAAGAACATTTTTCATTTAAGAGAGGTGATGGATTCATAGGACATTCATAACTTTAAGGCATAGACACTAAGACACTAATGATCACAAGACACAAACATAGATAAACACAAGCATTAAAATTCGAAAAACAGAAAAATAAAGAACAAGGAAATTAAAGAACGGGTCCACCTTAGTGATGGCGGCTTGTTCTTCCTCTTGAAGATCCTATGGAGTGCTTGAGCTCCTCAATGTCTCTTCCTTGTCTTTGTTGCTCCTCTCTCATGATTCGTTGATCTTCTCTAATTTCATGGAGGATGATGGAGTGTTCTTGGTGCTCCACCCTTAGTTGTCCCATGTTGGAACTCAATTCTCCTAGGGAGGTGTTTAGTTGCTCCCAATAGTTTTGTGGAGGAAAGTGCATCCCTTGAGGCATCTCAGGGATTTGATGATGAGAGGGGTCTCTTGTTTGCTCCATCCTTTTCTTAGTGATGGGCTTGAGGTCATTCCTTCTTAGTTGAATTGGCTTGCCTTTCTCTTCCATTGAGCGCCCTCTTCACAGATGTCTTTGAGGACTTGGTCCAACCTTTGATCAAAGTTGACCCTTCTAGTGTAAGGGTGTTCATCTCCTTGCATCATGGGCAAGTTGAATGCCAACCTTACATTTTCCGGACTAAAAACCAAGTATTTTCCCCGAACCATAGTAAGCCAATTCTTTGGATCCGGGTTCATACTTTGGTTATGGTTCTTGGTGATCCATGAATTGGCATAGACTCTTGAACCATCAAGATTCCGACTTGTTGAATGGGGTTGGTAAGAACTTCCCAACCTCTTCTTCGGATCTCATGTCGGATTTCCGGATATTCACTCTTTTTGAGTGAAAAAGGGACCTCGGGGATCACCTTCTTCAAGGCCACAACTTCATAGAAGTGGTCTTGATGCATCCTTGAGATGAATCTCTCCATCTCCCATGACTCGGAGGTAGAAGCTTTTGCCTTCCCTTTCCTCTTTCTAGAGGTTTCTCCGGCCTTGGATGCCATAAATGGTTATGGAAAAACAAAAAGAAATGCTTTTACCACACCAAACTTAAAAGGTTTGCTCGTCCTCGAGCAAAAGAAGAAGGAAGAGAGTAGAAGAAGAAGAAATGAGGAAGAAGGGAATGGCTTTGTGTTCGGCCAAAGGAGGAAGAAGTGGTGTTTAGGTTGTGTGAAAATGAAGGAGTGAAGGAGGGTTTATATAGGAGGGGGTGGTGATGGTTCGGTCATGTATGGGAGGGTTTGGGTGGAAAAGTGGTTTGAATTTGAATGGTGAGGTAGGTGGGGTTTTATGAAGGATGGATGTGAGTGGTGAAGAGAAAGATGGGATTTGATAGGTGAAGGGTTTTTGGGGAAGAGGTGTTGAGGTGATTGGTGAATGTGTGAAGAAGAAGAGAGAGAGTGGTGGGGTAGGTGGGTATCCTGTGGGGTTCACAGATCCTGAGGTGTCAAGGAAAAGTCATCCCTGCACCAAATGGCATGCAAAAATGCGTTTCTGGCCAATTCTGGCGTTAAACGCCAGGCTGGTGCCCATTTCTGGCGTTTAACGCCAGCTTCTTGCCCTTTTCTGGCGTTTAACGCCAGTCTGGTGCCCCTTTCTGGCGTTAAACGCCCAGAATGGTGCCAGACTGGGCGTTAAACACCCATCTGCTAGCCTTACTGGCGTTTAAACGCCAGTACGCTCTCCTCCAGGGTGTGCTGTTTTTCTTTCTGTTTTTCATTCTGTTTTTGCTTTTTTCATTGATTTTGTGACTTCTCATGATCATCATCCTACAAAAAAAAACATAAAATAACAAAAGGGAATAGATAAAATATAACATTGGGTTGCCTCCCAACAAGCGCTTCTTTAATGTCATTAGCTTGACAGAGGACTCTCATGGAGCCTCAGAAATGCTCAGAGCTATGTTAGAACCTCCCAACACCAAACTTAGAGTTTGAATGTGGGGGTTCAACACCAAACTTAGAAGTTGGTTGTGGCCTCCCAACACCAAACTTAGAGTTTGACTGTGGGGGCTCTGTTTGGCTCTGTTTTGAGAGAAGCTCTTCATGCTTCCTCTCCATGGTGACAGAGGGATATCCTTGAGCCTTAAACACCAAGGATTCTTCATTCACTTGAATGATCAATTCTCCTCTATCAACATCAATCACAGCCTTTGCTGTGGCTAGGAAGGGTCTGCCAAGGATGATGGATTCATCCATGCACTTCCCAGTCTCTAGGACTATGAAATCAGTAGGGATGTAATGGTCTTCAACTTTTACCAGAACATCCTCTACAAGTCCATAAGCTTGTTTTCTTGAGTTGTCTGCCATCTCTAGTGAGATTTTTGTAGCTTGCACCTCAAAGATCCCTAGCTTCTCCATTACAGAGAGAGGCATGAGGTTTACACTTGACCCTAAGTCACACAAGGCCTTCTTAAAGGTCATGGTGCCTATGGCACAAGGTAATGAAAACTTCCCAGGATCCTGTCTCTTTTGAGGCAGTTTCTGCCTAGACAAGTCATCCAGTTCTTTGGTGAGCAAAGGAGGTTCATCCTCCCAAGTCTCATTTCCAATTAACTTGTCATTTAGCTTCATGATTGCCCCAAGGTATTTGGCAACTTGCTCTTCAGTGACATACTCATCCTCTTCAGAGGAAGAATACTCATCAGAGCTCATGAATGGCAGAAGTAAGTCCAATGGAATCTCTATGGTCTCATTTTGAGCCTTAGATTCCCATGGTTCCTCATTGGGGAACTCATTGGAGGCCAGTGGACGTCCATTGAGGCCTTCCTCAGTGGCATTCACTGCCTCTCTTTCCTCTCCAAATTCGGCCATGTTGATGGCTTTGCACTCTCCTTTTGGATTTTCTTCTGTATTGCTTGGGAGAGTACTAGGAGGGAGTTCAGTAATTTTCTTGCTCAGCTGACCCACTTGTGCCTCCAAGTTTCTAATGGAGGACCTTGTTTCAGTCATGAAACTTTGAGTGGTTTTGATTAGATCAGAGACCATGGTTGCTAAGTCAGAGTTATTCTGCTTAGAACTCTCTGTCTGTTGCTGAGAAGATGATGGAAAAGGCTTGCTATTGCTAAACCTGTTTCTTCCACCATTATTATTGTTGAAACCTTGTTGAGGTCTCTGTTGATCCTTCCATGAAAAATTTGGATGATTTCTCCATGAAGGATTATAGGTGTTTCCATAGGGTTCTCCCATGTAATTCACCTCTTCCATTGAAGGGTTTTCAGGATCATAAGCTTCTTCCTCAGATGAAGCTTCCTTAGTACTGCTTGGTGCATTTTGCATTCCAGACAGACTTTGAGAAATCATATTGACTTGCTGAGTCAATATTTTATTCTGAGCCAATATGGCATTCAGAGTGTCAATCTCAAGAACTCCTTTCTTCTGACTAGTCCCATTGTTCACAAGATTCCTTTCAGAAGTGTACATGAATTGGTTATTTGCAACCATTTCAATCAGTTCTTGAGCTTCTGTAGGCGTCTTCTTCAGATGAAGAGATCCTCCAGCAGAGCTATCCAAAGACATTTTGGATAGTTCAGACAGACCATCATAGAAAATACCTATGATGCTCCATTCAGAAAGCATATAAGATGGACACTTTCTGATTAATTGTTTGTATCTTTCCCAAGCTTCATAGAGGGATTCTCCTTCCTTCTGTCTGAAGGTTTGGACTTCCACTCTAAGCTTACTCAATTTTTGAGGTGGAAAGAACTTTGCCAAGAAGGCATTGACTAGCTTTTCCCAAGAGTCCAGGCTTTTTTTAGGTTGAGAGTCCAACCATGTTCTAGCTCTGTCTCTTACAGCAAAAGGGAATAGCATAAGTCTGTAGACCTCAGGGTCAACCCCATTAGTCTTGACAGTGTCACAGATTTGCAATAATTTAGCTAAAAACTGATGAGGATCTTCCAATGGAAGTCCATGGAACTTGCAATTCTATTGCATTAGAGAAATTAATTGAGGCTTAAGCTCAAAGTTGTTTGCTCCAATGGCAGGGATAGAGATGCTTCTCCCATAGAAATCGGGAGTAGGTGCAGTAAAGTCACCCAGCACCTTCCTTGCATTGTTGGCATTGTTGTTGTTTTCGGCTGCCATGTGTTCTTCTTCTTTGAAGAATTCGGTTAGGTTCTCTACAGAGAGTTGTGCCTTAGCTTCTCTTAGCTTTCGCTTCAAGGTCCTTTCAGGTTCAGGATCAGCCTCAACAAGAATTCTTTTGTCTTTGCTCCTGCTCATATGAAAGAGAAGAGAACAAGAAAATGTGGAATCCTCTATGTCACAGTATAGAGATTCCTTGAGGTGTCAGAGGAAACGAAAAATGGAAGGCAGAAGTAGAAAATTTGAACTTATCAAAGAGGATGGAGTTCGAATTTTGCATTAAGGAATAGTGTTAGTCCATAAATAGAAAGATGTGAGAAGAAGGGAAGAAATTCTCGAAAATTAAGTAAAAGATTTTGAAAACATTTTGAAAGATTTGATTTTGAAAATTAATGACTTGGCTATCAAGAAAAGATATGATTCAGACATTAAACCTTTCTCAACAGAAAAGGCAACATACTTGAATTGTTAAATCAAATCATTAATTGATAGCAAGTATTTTTAAAAGTAGAAAGAAATTGATTTTGAAAAAGATTTGATTGAAAAGATATGATTTGAAAAAGATTTGATTTTGAAAAGATTTTGAAAACTTGAAAAAAAATTGATTTGAAAACAAAATCTTCCCTCTTGTGCCATCCTGGCGTTAAACGCCCAGAATGGTGCACATTCTGGCGTTTAACTCCCAAAACTCTACCCTTTTGGGCGTTAAACGCCCAGCCAGGTACCCTGGCTGGCGTTTAAACGCCAGTCTGTCCTTCTTCACTGGGCGTTTTGAACGCCCAGCTTTTTCTGTGCAATTCCTCTGCAGTATGTTCTGAATCTTCAATTCTCTCTATTATTGACTTGAGAAGACACAAATTAAAAATATTTTTGGATTTTTAATAATGAAGAATAATCAAAATGCAACTAAAATCAAATAACAATGCATGCAAGACACCAAACTTAGCAGTTTGTATACTACTGACACTAATGAGAATGCATATGAGACACATAAACACTCAAGTCAAGAGAATTCAAAGATCAAAGTAAGAAATCATCAAGAACAACTTGAAGATTAATGAAGACACATGCATGAGTGCAAGAAGAACAAAAACATGCAATTGACACCAAACTTAAAATGAGAATAGAGTCTCAATAGGAAAAATGTTTTTGGTTTTTAAAATTTTATAAATTTTTTGTGTTTTTTCGAAAATTAAGTGGAAAAGAAAAATAAAGGTATCAAAATTCTTAATGAGAATTCCAGGAATCATGCAATGTTAGTCTAAAGCTTCAGTCTAAAGGAATTAGACATGGTCAGCCAAGCTTCAGCAAAACATTGCATTCAAGAGCTAAATTGATGAAGATCAATCAGCTTTGGTGATGATAAGAACATCACCTTGAAACACTAGAATTCATTCTTAAGAACTCTGAAGAAAAAATACCTAATCTAAGCAACAAGATGAACCGTCAGTTGTCCAAACTCAACAATCCCCGGTAACGGCGCCAAAAACGTGGTGCACGAAATTGTGATCAATACTTTTCACAAATCAAATAATCCCCGGTAATGAATCCAAAAAACTTGGTGTTCAATACCATGGCATAAACACAACTTCGCACAACTAACCAGCAAGTGTACTGGGTCGTCCAAGTAATAAACCTTACGCGAGTAAGGGTCGATCCCACAGAGATTGTTGGTATGAAGCAAGCTATGGTCACCTTGTAAATCTTAGTCAGGCAAACTCAAATGGATATGGTGATATACGAATAAAACATAAAGATAAAGATAGAGATACTTATGTAATTCATTGGTAGGAATTTCAGATAAGCGTATGAAGATGCTGTCCCTTCCGTCTCTCTGCTTTCCTACTGTCTTCATCCAATCCTTCTTACTCCTTTCCATGGCAAGCTTAAGCAAGGGTTTCACCGTTGTCAGTGGCTACCTCCCATCCTCTCAGTGGAAATGTTCAACGCACCCTGTCACGGCACGGCTATCCATCTGTCGGTTCTCGATCAGGCCGGAATAGAATCCAGTGATTCTTTTGCGTCTGTCACTAACGCCCCGCCCTCAGGAGTTTGAAGCACGTCACAGTCATTCAATCATTGAATCCTACTCAGAATACCACAGACAAGGTTAGACCTTCCGGATTCTCTTGAATGCCGCCATCAGTTCTAGCCTATACCACGAAGACTCTGATCTCACGGAATGGCTGGCTCGTTTGTCAGGCGAGCACTCGGTTGTCAGGCGATCAACCATGCATCGTGTATCAGGAATCCAAGAGATATTCACCCAATCGAAGGTAGAACGGAGGTGGTTGTCAGTCACACGTTCATAGGTGAGAATGATGATGAGTGTCACGGATCATCACATTCATCAAGTTGAAGAACAAGTGATATCTTAGAACAAGAACAAGCGGAATTGAATAGAAGAACAATAGTAATTGCATTAATACTCGAGGTACAGCAGAGCTCCACACCTTAATCTATGGTGTGTAGAAACTCCACCGTTGAAAATACATAAGAACAAGGTCTAGGCATGGCCGAATGGCCAGCCTCCCAATGAGGGTTCAATCATCAAAACATGATCAAAAGATCCAAAGATTGAAAGATCTCCATAATACAATAGTAAAAGGTCCTACTTATAGAAAACTAGTAGCCTAGGGTGTACAGAGATGAGTAAATGACATAAAAATCCACTTTCGGGCCCACTTGGTGTGTGCTTGGGCTGAGCATTGAAGCATTTTCGTGTAGAGACTCCTCTTGGAGTTAAACGCCAGCTTTTGTGCCAGTTTGGGCGTTTAACTCCCATTTTGGTGCCAGTTCCGGCGTTTAACGTTGGAAATTCTGAGGGTGACTTTGAACGCCGGTTTGGGCCATCAAATCTTGGGCAAAGAATGGACTATCATATATTGTTGGAAAGCCCAGGATGTCTACTTTCCAACGCCGTTGAGAGCGCGCCAATTGGGCTTCTGTAGCTCCAGAAAATCCACTTCGAGTGCAGGGAGGTCAGAATCCAACAACATCTGCAGTCCTTTTTAGTCTCTGAATCAGATTTTTGCTCAGGTCCCTCAATTTCAGCCAGAAAATACCTGAAATCACAGAAAAACACACAAACTCATAGTAAAGTCCAGAAAAGTGAATTTTAACTAAAAACTAATAAAAATATACTAAAAACTAACTAGATCATACTAAAAACATACTAAAAACAATGCCAAAAAGCATATAAATTATCCGCTCATCAGGGTGTCACCGTTGTCAATGGCTACTTCCCATCCTCTCAGTGAATATGGTCCAAATGCTCTGTCATAGCATGGCTAATCAGTTGTTGGTTCTCGATCATGTCAGAATATAATCCATTGATTCTTTTGCGTTTGTCATCACGTCTAACACTCGAGAGTTTGAAGCTTGTCACAGTCATCCAATCCTAGAATCCTACTCAGAATACCACAGACAAGGTTTAGACCTTCTGGATTCTCATGAATGCCGACATTAATTCCAGCTTATACCACGAAGATTCTGATTAAGGAATCTAAGAGATACTCATTCAATCTGATGTAGAACGGAGATGGTTGTCAGGCACATGTTCATGGATTGAGGAAGGTGATGAGTGTCACGTATCATCACCTTCTTCATAGTTAAGCGCGAATGAACATCTTAGATAAGAACAAGCGTGTTTGAATGGAAAACAGAAGTAATTACATTAATTCATCAAGACGCTGCAGAGCTCCTCACCCCCAACAATGGGGTTTAAAGACTCATGCCGTCAAAGAGTATAAAATTCAGATCTAAAAATATCATGAGGTACAAAATAAGTCTCTAAAAGTTGTTTAAATACTAAACTAGTAACCTAGGTTTACAGAAAATGAGTAAACTAAGATAATTAGTGCAGAAATCCACTTTGGGGGCCCACTTGCTGTGTGCTGGGGTTGAGACTTAAGCTTCTCACATGCCTGGGCTGTTTCTGGAGTTGAACGCTAGGTTGTAACGTGTTTTGGGCGCTGGACTCCAACTTGTAACCTGTTTCTGGGGTTGGACGCCAGACTGCAACATGGAACTGGCATTAAACGCCAGTTTACGTCGTCTATCTTTTGGAAAGCCCTGGATGTCTACTTTCCAACCCAATTGAGAGCGCGTCAATTGGACTCCTGTAGCTCCAAAAAATCCATTCCGAGTGCAGGGAGGTCAGGATCCAACAGCATCAGTAGTCCTTTTTCAGCCTAACTCAGATTTTTGCTCAACTCCCTCAATTTCTGCCAGAAAATACTTGAAATCATAGAAAAATACACAAACTCATAGTAAAGTCCAGAAATATGATTTTTTCCTAAAAACTAATAATATTTTACTAAAAACTAATTAAAACATACTAAAATCTACATGAAGTTACCCCCAAAAAGCGTATAAAATATCCGCTCATCACAACACCAAACTTAAACTGTTGCTTGTCCTCAAGCAACTAGATAAATAAAACAGGATGAAAAGAAATTTTGAAGCAATAATATCTCAAAGTTTCAAGTGAAGCTCAGATTTTAGTTTGATGAGCGGGGCTGGTAGCTTTTTGCTTTTGAACAGTTTTGGCATCTCACTTTATCCTCTGAAATTCAGAATGATTGGCATCTATAGGAACTCAGAATTCAAATAGTATTATTGATTCTCCTAGTGTAGTGTGTTGATTCTTGAACACAGTTACTTTATGAGTCTTGGCCGTGGCCCTAAGCACTTTGTTTTCCAGTATTACCACCGGATATATAAATGCCACAGACACATAACTGGGTGAACCTTTTCAGATTGTGACTTAGCTTTGCTAAAGTTCCCAATTAGAGGTGTCAAGAGTTCTTAAGCACACTCTTTTTGTTTTGGATCACGACTTTAACCACTCAGTCTCAAGCTTTTCACTTGGACCTGCATTCCACAAGCACATGGTTAGGGACAGCTTGGTTTAGCCGCTTAGGCCTGGATTTACTTCCTTGGGCCCTCCTATCCACTGATGCTCAAAGCATTGGATCCTTTTTACCCTTGTCTTTTGGTTTTAAGGGCTATTGGCTTTTTTTTCTTAATCCAATGAAATATTGTAATTTTTAAATTTTTATCACTTCTTTTTCTTGCTTCAAGAATCAAATTCATGATTTTTCAGATTAGCAATAATATTTTTCGTGTTTCTCATTCTTTCAAGAGCCAAAATTCATAAAATTCAAGATAAAAAATATGCACTGTTCAAGCATTCATTCAGAGAACAAAAAGTATTGCCACCACATATAATTAATTATAATTTTTCTTATTAAGAACTCGAAAAATATAAATTACTTCTTTATTCTAAAAATCTGCTATTTTATTCATGTTTGATGATGATGAGAAAAATAAATTATAACTTAATTGGAAATAAAACCAAAATAGATATGCTAATTACTACTACTCCTATATAACTTCTAAGGTAAATTTCTATAATAACACTATCACAGAGTTAAAGATAAAATTAGAACTCAACAACCTGTATTTTGGGAAGTGAATGTTCCTCTAGTCTGTGGGGTGCTTGGTCCTTCAAGAATTAATTTCTGACGCTTCAGCTCCCTCAAGTCACGCCCTTGCTCCTCTTGTTCCCTAAGCAATTTTCAAAGCATGCTACTTTGATTATTCTTTATTTGGTTCATAGCTGGTGCACGAAATTGTGATCATCAATGGCGCCATCAACATGGTACACACAATTGTAATCTCAACTCTTTATCACAACTTCGCACAACTAACCAGCAAGTGCACTGGGTCGTCCAAGTAATAAACCTTACGCGAGTAAGGGTCGATCCCACGGAGATTGTTGGTATGAAGCAAGCTATGGTCATCTTGTAAATCTCAGTCAGGCAGAATCAAATGGTTATGGATGATTTATGAATAAAGCAAAAAGATAAAGATAGAGATACTTATGTAATTCATTGGTAAGAATTTCAGACAAGCGTATGGAGATGCTTTGTCCCTTCCGTCTCTCTGCTTTCCAACTGTCTTCATCCAATCCTTCTTACTCCTTTCCATGGCAAGCTGTATGTAGGGTTTCACCGTTGTCAGTGGCTACCTCCCATCCTCTCAGTGAAAATGTTCTACGCACCCTGTCACGGCACGGCTAATCATATGTCGGTTCTCAATCAGGTTGGAATAGAATCCAGTGATTCTTTTGCGTCTGTCACTAACGCCCAGCCTTCAGGAGTTTGAAGCTCGTCACAGTCATTCAATCATTGAATCCTACTCAGAATACCACAGACAAGGTTTAGACCTTCCGAATTCTCTTGAATGCCGCCATCAATTCTAGCTGATACCACGAAGATTCCGATTAAGGGATCCAAGAGATATCCACTCAATTTAAGGTAGAACGGAGGTGGTTGTCACGCACACGTTCATATGTGAGAATGATGATGAGTGTCACGGATCATCACATTCATCAAGTTGACGAACAAGTGATATCTTAGAACAAGAACAAGCTGAATTGAATATAAGAACAATAGTAATTGCATTAATACTCGAGGTACAGCAGAGCTCCACACCTTAATCTATGGTGTGTAGTGATGAGCGGATAATTTATACGCTTTTTGGCATTGTTTTTAGGTAGTTTTTAGTAAGTTCAAGCTACTTTTAGGGATGTTTTCATTAGTTTTTATATTAAATTCACATTTCTGGACTTTACTATGAGTTTGTGTGTTTTTCTGTGATTTCAGGTAATTTTTGGCTGAAATTGAGGGACTTGAGCAAAACTCTGAGAAAAGGCTGACAAAAGGACTACTGATGCTGTTGGAATCTGACCTCCCTGCACTCGAAATAAATTTTCTAGAGCTACAGAACTCCAAATGGCGCGCTCTCAACGGCGTTGGAATGTAGACATCCAGAGCTTTCCAGCAATATATAATTGTCCATACTTTATTCGGAAATTGATGACGTAAATTGGCTTTGAACGCCAAGTACATGCTGCTGTCTGGAGTTAAACGCCAGAAACACGTCATGATCGGAGTTGAACGCCCAAAACACGTTATAACTTGGAGTTCAACTCCAAGAGAAGCCTCAGCTCGTGGATAGATCAAGCTCAGCCCAAACATACACCAAGTGGGCCCCGGAAGTGGATTTATGCATCAATTACTTACTCATGTAAACCCTAGTAGCTAGTCTAGTATAAATAGGATAAGTTACTATTGTATTAGACATCTTTGGTATAAGTTTTGTTTTATTCTTCATCTTAGGAGGCTATTGATCACGTTTCATGGGGCTGACCATTCGGCCATGCCTGAACCTTTCACTTATGTATTTTCAACGGTGGAGTTTCTACACACCATAGATTAAGGGTGTGGAGCTCTGCTGTACCTCAAGTTTCAATACAATTATTATTACTTTCTATTCAATTCTCTTTTGTTCTTATTCCAAGATATACGTTTCACAACACTTTGATGAATGTGATGATCCGTGACACTCATCATCATTCTCACCTATGAACGCACGTGATTGACAACCACTTCCGTTCTACTCTAGGCCGGGCGCATATCTCTTAGATTCCCCAACAGAATCTTCGTGGTATAAGCTAGATAGATGGCGGTATTCATGAGAATCCGGAAAGTCTAAACCTTGTCTATGGTATTCTGAGTAGGATTCTGGGATTGAATGACTGACGAGCTTCAAACTCCTGAAGGCTGGGCGTTAGTGACAGACGCAAAAGAATCAAGGGATTCTATTCCAACCTGATTGAGAACCGACAAATGATTAGCCGTGCTGTGACAGAGCATAGGACCATTTTCACTGAGAGGATGGGATGTAGCCATTGACAATGGTGATACCCTACATACAGCTTGCCATGGAAAGGAGTAAGAAGGATTGGATGAATGTAAGAAGAAAGTAGAGATTCGAGAGGAGCACAGCATCTCCATACGTCTATCTGAAATTCCCACTATTGATTTACATAAGTATTTCTATCTTATTTTATTTTCTGTTTAATTATTAATTTTTGAAACCCATAACCATTTAATCTGCCTAACAGAGATTTATAAGGTGACCATAGCTTGCTTCATACCAACAATCTCTGTGGGATCGACCCTTACTCACGTAAGGTATTACTTGGATGACCCAGTACACTTGCTGGTTAAGTTGAACGGAGTTATGATCACACCAGGGATTATTAAGATCCCAATTCATCACACCATGATCTCTTTGGGGTATTTTTGATTTCATACAAATACAAAGAGACCAACTTTGAGGATCACAATTTCGTCCACCAAGTTTTTGGCGCCGTTGCCGGGGATTGTTCGAGTATGGACAACTGACGGTTCATCTTGTTGCTCAGATTAGGTAATTTTCTTTTCAAAAAGTTTTCAAAAATCTTTCAAAAATATTTTTTTATTATTATTATTTTCGTTTTTCTAAAGTATATTTTCGAAAAAAAATAATAAAAATACAAAAAAATCATAAAATCATAAAAATCAAAAATATTTTGTGTTTCTTGTTTGAGTCTTGAGTCAATTTTTAAGTTTGGTGTCAATTGCATGCTTTAAAAAAAATTTTCTTGCATTTTTCGAAATTCCATGCATTCATAGTGTTCTTCATGATCTTCAAGTTGTTCTTGACAAGTCTTCTTGTTTGATCTTGATGTTTTCTTGTTTTGTGTTGTTTGTTGTTTTTCATGTGCATTTTTCATTTGTTAGAGTCCATGCATTAAAGATTTCTAAGTTTGGTGTCTTCCATGTTTTCTTTGCATCAAAAATTTTTCAAAATTATGTTCTTGATGTTCATCATGATCTTCAAAGTGTTCTTGGTGTTCATCTTGACATTCATAGTGTTCTTGCATGCATTATGTGTTTGATCCAAAATTTTCATATTTTGGGTCATTTTTATGTTTTTCTCTCTCATAATTAAAATATTCAAAAATAAAAAAAATATCTTTTCCTTTTTTCTCTCAAAATTTCGAAAATTTGAAGTTGACTTAGTCAAAAATTTTCAAAATTAGTGATTTCTTACAAGTCAAGTCAAATTTTCAATTTTAAAAAAATCTTATCTTTTCAAAATCTTTTTCAAAAATCATATCTTTTCCATTTTTTTATTTTTCGAAAATTTCAAAAATCTTTTTCAAAATGTTTTCAAAATCTTTTTCTTATCTTTATATCATATTTTCAAAAATTCACTAATAATTAATGTGATTGATTCAAAAATTTGAAGTTTGTTACTTTCTTGTTAAGAAAGGTTCAATCTTTAAGTTCTAGAATCTTATCTTGTAGTTTCTTGTTAGTGAAGTAAGTAATTTCAAATTTTTGAATTAAATCTTTTTATCTTTTATCATATCTTTTTCAAAAATTTTATCTTTTTCAAAATTTGATTTCAAAATATCTTATCTAACTTCTTATCTTCTTATCTTTTTCAAATTTGATTTTAATATCTTTTTCAATCAACTAACTAACTTTTTGTTTGTTTCCTATCTTTTTCAAAACCAACTAACTACCTATCCCTCTCTAGTTTTCGAAAATACTTCTCTCTTTTTCAAAAATTCTTTTTAATTATTTTAAATTTTAATTTTAATCTTATCTTATTTCTAATTTTTGAAAATTACTAACCCCTTTTTCAAAATTATTTTCAAAATTTCCCCTCTCTTTTCTTACTCTATTTAATTATTTAATTACTAACACTTCTCTTCACCTCTCTCCATCTAAATATCCGAACCCACTATTCTTCATTCTTCTCCCCTTTCTTTTTCTACTAACATAAAGGAATCTCTATACTGCGACATAGAGGATTCTTCTTCTTTTCTTGTTTTCTTCTCTTTCATATGAGCAGGAACAGGGAAAAAGGCACTCTTGTTGAAATTGATCCTGAACCTGAAAGGACTCTGAAAAGGAAACTAAGAGAAACTAAATTACAACAATCTAAAGGTAACCTTTCAGAAATATTAGAACAAGAGAAGGAGATGGCAGTCAAAACTAATAATAATGCAAGGAGAATGCTTGGTGACTTCACAAAGCCAACGTCCAAATTTGATGGAAGAAGCATCTTCATTCCTGCCATTGGAGCCAATAATTTTGAGCTGAAGCCTCAGCTAGTTGCCTTAATGCAACAAAACTGCAAGTTTTATGGACTTCCATCTGAAGATCCTTACCAGTTTTTAACTGAGTTCTTGCAGATTTGTGAGACTGTAAAGACGAATGGTGTTGATCCTGAAGTCTACAGACTCATGCTTTTCCCTTTTGCTGTAAGAGACAGAGCTAGAATATGGTTGGATTCACAACCCAAGGATAGCCTGGACTCTTGGGATAAGCTGGTCACTGCCTTCTTGGATAAATTCTTTCCTCCTCAGAAGCTGAGCAAGCTAAGAGTGGATGTTCAAACCTTCAAACAAAAAGATGGTGAATCCCTCTATGAAGCTTGGGAAAGATTCAAGCAGCTGACCAAAAGATGTCTATCTGACATGTTTTCATAATTGACCATATTTGATATATTCTATTATGGTCTATCTGAATTTTCGAAAATGTCATTGGACCATTCTGCAGGTGGATCTATTCACCTAAAGAAAATGCCTGAAGAGGCTCAAGAAATCATTGACATGGTTGCAAACAACCAATTCATGTACACTTCTGAGTGGAATTCCGTGAATAATGGGATACCTCAGAAGAAAGAAGTTCTTGAAATTGATGCTCTGAATGCCATATTGGCTCAGAACAAAGTGTTGACTCAACAGGTCAACATGATCTCTCAAAGTCTGAATGGATGGCAACATGCATCCAACAGTACTAAAGAGACAGCTTCTGAAGAAGCTTATGATCCTAAGAACCCTGCCATGGCAGAGGTTAATTACATGGGTGAACCTTATGGAAACACCTATAACTCATCATGGAGAAATCATCCAAATTTCTCATGGAAGGATCAACAAAATCCTCAACAAGGCTTTAACAATGGTGGACGCAATAGGCTGAGCAATGGCAAGCCTTTTCCATCATCTTCTCAGCAACAGACAGAGAATTCTGAACAAAACACTTCTAATTTAGCCAATCTAGTCTCTGATCTGTCAAAGGCCACCTTCAGTTTCATGAGTGAAACAAGATCCTCCATCAGAAATCTAGAGGCACAAGTGGGCCAGCTGAGTAAGAAAATCATTGAAACACCTCCCAGTATTCTCCCAAGCAATACAGAAGAAAATCTAAAAGGAGAGTGCAAGGCCATTGATATAATCAATATGGCCGAATGCACAAGGGAGGAGGAGGACAAAAATCCTAGTGAGGATGACCTCCTGGGACGTCCCTCAAGCAAGAAGAAGTTTCCTATTAAGGATCCACAGGAATCTGAGGCTCATATAGAGACCATAGAGATTCCACTAAATCTCCTTCTGCCATTCATGAGCTCTGAAGACTATTCTTCCTCTGAAGAGGATGAAGATGTGACTGAAGAGCAAGTTGCTCAATATTTAGGAGCTATCATGAAGTTGAATGCCAAGTTGTTTGGTAATGAGACTTGGGAAAAGTGAACCTCCCTTGCTCATTAATGAACTAGATACTTGGATTCAGCAAACTCTACCTCAAAAGAAACAAGATCCTGGCAAGTTTTTAATACCTTGTACCATAGGCACCATGACCTTTGAAAAAGCTCTGTGTGATCTGGGGTCAGGGATAAATCTTATGCCACTCTTTGTAATGGAGAAGCTGGGGATCATTGAGGTACAACCTGCCTTGTTCTCATTACAATTGGCAGACAAGTCATTAAGACAATCTTATGGAATAGTGGAGGACGTGTTAGTAAAGGTTGAAGGCCTTTACATCCCTGCTGATTTCATAATCTTAGACACTAGGAAGGAAGAGGATGAATGCATCATCCTTGGAAGACCTTTCCTAGCCACAGCAGGAGCTGTGATAGATGTCAACAGAGGTGAATTAGTCCTTCAATTGAATGGGGACTACCTTGTGTTTAAGGCACATGGCCATCTCTCTGTGACAAAAGAGAGTAAGCATGAAGAGCTTCTCTCAGTTCAGAGTCAAGAAGAGCCCCCACAGTCAAACTCTAAGTTTGGTGTTGGGAGGCCACAACCAAACTCTAAGTTTGGTGTTAAGACCCCATATCCAAACTCTAAGTTTGGTGTTGGGACTATACAACATTGACCTGATCACCTTTGTGGCTCCATGAGAGCCACTGTCAAGCTATTGACATTAAAGAAGCGCTTGTTGGGAGGCAACCCAATTTTATTTATCTAATTTTTATTTTATTGTTATTTTGTGTTTTATTAGGTACATGATCATGTGGAGTCACGAAAAAAACCATAAAAATAAAAAACAGAAGCAAAAATAGCAGAAAAAAATTCGCACCCTGGAAGAAGCACAGGCTGGCGTTCAACGCCAGTAAGATGCATCTGTCTGGCGTTCAACGCCAGAACAGAGCATGAATCTGGTGCTGAACGCCAGAAACAAGCAACATTCTGGCGCTGAACGCCAGGAATGTGCCTAGAGGAAAAAGCTGGCGCTGAACGCCAGTAACAAGCATGAAACAGGCGTTCAACGCCAGAAACATGCTTTACATGGGCGTTGAACGCCCAGAACATGCACCACTCGGCGTTTAAACGCCAGAATGGTGTGCAAAGGCATTTTACATGCCTATTTGGTGCAGGGATGGAATTCCTTGACACCTCAGGAACTGTGGACCCCACAGGATCACCTCAGGATCTGTGGACCCCACATGATCCCCACCTAACATATTTTCACCTTACCTCCTAATCCTATTTTGTGATGAGTATTCCCCCCATGTCACACTTCCCAAAAACCCTTCACCAATCATATTTTAAGTTTGGTGTGGTCAAAGCACAATCTTTTTTGTTTTTCACTACCATCAATGGCACCTAAGGCCGGAGAATCCTCTAGAAAAGGAAAAGGGAAGACAAAAGCTTCCACCTCCGAGTCATGGGAGATGGAAAGATTCATCTCCAAGAGCCATCAAGACCACTTCAATGATGTTATGGCAAAAAAGAAGGTGATCCCTGAGGTCCCTTTCAAGCTCAAGAAAAATGAGTATCCGGAGATCCGACATGAGATCCGAAGAAGAGGTTGGGAAGCCCTAACCAACCCCATGCAACAAGTCGGAATCTTAATGGTTCAAGAGTTTTATGCCAATGCATGGATCACTAGGAACCATGATCAAAGTATGAACCCGAATCCATGTAGAAACTCCACCGTTGAAAATACATAAGAACAAGGTCTAGGCATGGCCGTGAGGCCAGCCCCCATGATCTAAGATAGCATAAGACTAAAGATAGCTACCAAGATAAGAATACAATAGTAAAAGGTCCTATTTGTAGAGAACTAGTAGCCTAGGGTTTACAAGGATGAGTAAATGACATAAAAATCCACTTCCGGGCCCACTTGGTGTGTGCTTGGGCTGAGCATTGAAGCATTTTTGTGTAGAGACTTCTTTTGGAGTTAAACACTAGCTTTTGTGCCAGTTTGGGCGTTTAACTCCCATTCTTGTGCCAGTTCCGGCGTTTAACGCCGGGCAGTTTTGAGCTGATATGGAACGCCAGTTTGGGCCATCAAATCTCGGGCAAAGTATGGACTATTATATATTGCTGGAAAGCCCGGGATGTCTGCTTTCCAATGCCGTTAAGAGCGCGCCAATTGGGTTTCTGTAGCTCCCGAAAATCCACTTCGAGTGCAGGGAGGTCAGAATCCAACAGCATCTACAGTCCTTTTCAGCCTCTGAATCAGATTTTTGCTCAAGTCCCTCAATTTCAGCCAGAAAATACCTGAAATCACAGAAAAATACAAAAACTCATAGTAAAGTCCAGAAAAGTGAATTTTAAATAAAAACTAATAAAAATATACTAAAAACTAACTAAAACATACTAAAAACATACTAAAAACAATGCCAAAAAGCGTATAAATTATCTGCTCATCACAACACCAAACTTAAATTGTTGCTTGTCCCCAAGCAACTGAAAATCAAATAAGATAAAAAGAAGAGAATATGCAATGAACTCCAAACACATCTATGAAGATCAGTATTAATTAGATGAGCGGGGCTTTAGCGTTTTGCCTCTGAATAGTTTTGGCAGCTCACTCTATCCTTTGAAATTCAGAATGATTGGCTTCTATAGGAACTCAGAATCCAGATAGTGTTATTGATTCTCCTAGTTAAGTATGATGATTCTTGAACACAGCTACTTTATGAGTCTTGGCCGTGGCCCAAAGCACTCTGTCTTCTAGTATTACCACCGGATACATACATGCCACAGACACATAACTGGGTGAACCTTTTCAGATTGTGACTCAGCTTTGCTAGAGTCCCCAATTAGAGGTGTCCAGGGTTCTTAAGCACACTCTTTTTGCTTTGGATCACACTTTATTTTTTTTCTTTTCTCTCTCTTTTTTTTTCGTATTCACTGCTTTTTCTTGCTTCAAGAATCATTTTTATGATTTTTCAGATCCTCAGTAACATGTCTCCTTTTTCATCATTCTTTCAAGAGCCAACATTCATGAACAACAAGTTCAAGAGATTTATGCACTGTTCAAGCATACATTCAGAAACCAAAATATTGCCACCACATCAAAATAATTAATTTGTTATAAAATTTTAAATTCATGCAATTCTTCTCTTTTTCAATTAAGAACATTTTTCATTCAAGAAAGGTGATGGATTCATAGGACATTCATAACTTTAAGGCATAGACACTAAGACACTAATGATCATAAGACACAAACATGGATAGACATAAGCATGATTTTTCGAAAAACAGAAAAATAAAGAATAAGGAGATTAAAGAACGGGTCCACCTTAGTGATGGCGGCTTGTTCTTCCTCTTGAAGATCTTATGGAGTGCTTGAGCTCCTCAATGTCTCTTCCTTGCCTTTGTTGCTCCTCTCTCATGATTCTTTGATCTTCTCTAATTTCATGGAGGAGGATGGAATGTTCTTGGTGCTCCACCCTTGGTTGTCCCATGTTGGAACTCAATTCTTCTAGGGAGGTATTGATTTGCTCCCAATAGTTTTGTGGAGGAAAGTGCATCCCTTGAGGCATCTCAGGGATTTCATGATGAGAGTGGTCTCTTGTTTGCTCCATCCTTTTCTTAGTGATGGGCTTGTCCTCATCAATGAGGGTGTCTCCCTCTATGTCAACTCCAACTGAACAACAGAGGTGACAAATGAGATGAGGAAAGGCTAACCTTGCCAAGGTAGAGGACTTGTCCGCCACCTTATAAAGTTCTTGGGATATAACCTCATGAACTTCAACTTCCTCTCCAATCATGATGCTATGAATCATGATAGCCCGGTCTATAGTAACTTCGGACCGGTTGCTAGTCAAAATGATTGAGCATTGGATAAACTCCAACCATCCTCTAGCCACGGGCTTGAGGTCATGCCTTTTCAGTTGAACCGGCTTTCCTCTTGAATCTCTCTTCCATTGAGCGCCCTCTTCACAAATGTCTATGAGGACTTGGTCCAACCTTTGATCAAAGTTGACCCTTCTAGTGTAAGGGTGTTCATCTCCTTGCATCATGGGCAAGTTGAATGCCAACCTTACATTTTTCAGACTAAAATCAAAGTATTTCCCCCGAACCATTGTAAGCCAATTCTTTGGGTCCGGGTTCACACTTTGATCATGGTTCTTGGTGATCCATGCATTAGCATAGAACTCTTGAACCATTAGGATTCCGACTTGTTGGATGGGGTTGGTAAGAACTTCCCAACCTCTTCTTCGGATCTCATGTCGGATCTCCGAATATTCACTCTTTTTGAGTTTGAAAGGGACCTCGGGGATCACCTTCTTCATGGCCACAACTTCATAGAAGTGGTCTTGATGCACCCTTGAGATGAATTTCTCCATCTCCCATGACTCGGAGGTGGAAGCTTTTGCCTTTCCTTTCCTCTTTCTAGAGGTTTCTCCGGCCTTGGATGCCATAAATAGTTATGGAAAAATAAAAAGCAATGCTTTTACCACACCAAACTTAAAAGGTTTGCTCGTCCTCGAGCAAAAAAAGAAAGAAGAGAGTAGAAGAAGAAGAAATGAAGGAGATGGAAGAGGCTTTGTGGTTCGGCTAAGGGGAAGAAGTAGTGTTTAGGTTTTGTGAAAATGAAGGAGTGAAGATGGGTTTATATAGGAGTGGAGAGGGGTGTATGGTTCGGTCATGTATGGGTGGGTTTGGGAGCAGAAGTGGTTTGAATTTGAATGGTGAGGTAGGTGGGGTTTTATGAAGTATAGATGTGAGTGGTGAAGAAGAGAAAGAGTGGTGGGGTAGGTGGGGATCCTGTGGGGTCCAAAGATCCTGAGGTGTCAAGGAAAATTCATCCCTGCACCAAGTGGCGAGCAAAAATGCTCTTTATGCCAATTCTGGCATTAAACGCTGGGCTGGTGCCCATTTCTGGTGTTTAACACCAACTTCTTGCCCTTTCCTGGCGTTTAACGCCAGTCTGGTGCCCCTTTCTGGCGTTAAACACCCAGAATGGTGCTAGACTGGGCGTTAAACGCCCATTTGCTGCCCTTGCTGGCGTTTAAACGCCAACAAGGTCTTCCTCCAAGGTGTGCTGTTTTTCTTTCTATTTTTCATTCTGGTTTTGCTTTTTCAATTGATTATGTGACTTCCCATGATCATCAACCTACAGAAAACATAAAATAACAAAGGAAAATTAGATAAATATAACATTGGGTTGCCTCCCAACAAGCGCTTCTTTAATGTCAGTAGCTTGACAGTGGGCTCTCATGGAGCCTCACAGATACTCAGAGCAACGTTGGAACCTCCCAACACCAAACTTAGAGTTTGAATGTGGGGATTCAACACCAAACTTAGAATTTGGTTGTGGCCTCCCAACACCAAACTTAGAGTTTGACTGTGGGGGCTCTGTTTGACTCTGTTTTGAGAGAAGCTCTTCATGCTTCCTCTCCATGGTGACAGAGGGATATCCTTGAGCCTTAAACACAAAGGATTCTTCATTCACTTGAATGATCAATTCTTCTTTGTCCACATCAATCACAGCCCTTGCTGTGGCTAGGAAGGGTCTGCCAAGGATGATGGATTCATCCATGCACTTCCCAGTTTCTAGGACTATGAAATCAGCAGGGATGTAATGGTTTTCAATCTTTACCAGAACATCCTCTACAAGCTCATAAGCTTGTTTTCTTGAGTTGTCTGCCATCTCTAGTGAGATTCTTGCAGCTTGTACCTCAAAGATCCCTAGCTTCTCCATTACAGAGAGAGGCATGAGGTTTACACTTGACCCTAGGTCACACAGAGCCTTCTTAAAGGTCATGGTGCCTATGGTACAAGGTATTGAGAACTTCCCAGGATCTTGTCTCTTTTGAGGTAGTTTCTGCCTAGACAAGTCATCCAATTCTTTGGTGAGCAAAAAGAGGGTTCATCCTCCCAAGTCTCATTACCAAATAACTTGTCATTTAGCTTCATGATTGCTCTAAGGTATTTAGCAACTTGCTCTTCAGTGACATACTCATCCTCTTCAGAGGAAGAATACTCATCAGAGCTCATGAATGGCAGAAGTAAATCCAATGGAATCTTTATGGTCTCTGTGTGAGCCTCAGATTCCCATGGTTCCTCATTAGGGAACTCATTGGAGGCCAGTAGACGTCCATTGAGGTCTTCCTCAGTGGCGATCATTGCCTCATCCTCCTCTCCATGTTCGGCCATGTGGGTCATGTTAATGGCCTTGCATTCTCCTTTTGGATTCTCTTCTGTATTGCTTGGAAGAGTACTAGAAGGGAGTTCAGTAATTTTCTTGCTCAGCTGTCCCTCTTGTGCCTCCAAGTTTCTAATGGAGGACCTTGTTTCAGTCATGAAACTTTGAGTGGTTTTGATTAGATCAGAGATCATGGTTGCTAAGTCAGAGTGGCTCTGCTTAGAATTCTCTGTCTGCTGCTAAGAAGATAATGGAAAAGGCTTGCCATCGCTAAACCTGTTTCTTTCACCATTATTGTTGTTGAAACCTTGTTAAGGTCTCTGTTGATCCTTCCATGAGAGATTTGGATGATTCCTCCATAAAGGATTATAGGTGTTTCCATAGGGTTCTCCCATGTAATTCACCTCTTCCATTGAAGGGTTCTCAAGATCATAATCTTCTTCTTCAGATGAAGCGTCCTTAGTACTGCCTGGTGCAACTTACATTCCAGAAAGAATTTGAGAAATCATATTGACTTGTTGAGTCAATATTTTGTTCTGAGCCAATATGGCATTCAGAGTATCAATATCAAGAACTCCTTTCTTCTGATTTGTCCCATTGTTCACAGGATTCCTTTCAGAAGTGTACATGAATTGGAAATAACCATTTTAATGAGTTCTTGAGCTTCTGCAGGCGTCTTCTTCAGATGAAGATATCCTCCAACAGAGCTGTCAAATGACATCTTGGACAGCTCAGATAGACCATCATAGAAGATACCTATGATGCTCCATTCAGAAAGCATGTCAGAGGGACACTTTCTGATCAATTGTTTGTATCTTTCCCAAGCTTCATAGAGGGATTCACCTTCCTTCTGTCTGAAGGTTTGGACTTCCACTCTAAGCTTACTCAATTTTTGAGGTGGAAAGAACTTTGCCAAGAAGGCATTGACTAGCTTTTCCCAAGAGTTCAGGCTTTCTTTAGGTTGTGAGTCCAACCATATCCTAGCTCTGTCTCTTACAGCAAAAGGGAATAGCATAAGTCTGTAGACCTCAGGGTCAACCCCATTAGTCTTGACAGTGTCACAGATTTGCAAGAACTCAGCTAAAAACTGATGAGGATCTTCCAATGGAAGTCCATGGAACTTACAATTCTGTTGCATCAGAGAAACTAATTGAGGCTTAAGCTCAAAGTTGTTTGCTTCAATGGCAGGGATAGAGATGCTTCTCCCATAGAAGTCGGGAGTAGGTGCAGTAAAGTCACCCAGCACCTTCCTTGCATTGTTGGCATTGTTATTATTTTCGGCTGCCATGTCTTCTTCTTGTTTGAAGATTTCTGTTAGGTCCTCTACAGAGAGTTGTGCCTTAGCTTCTCTTAGCTTTCGCTTCAAGGTCCTTTCAGGTTCAGGGTCAGTCTCAACAAGAATGCTTTTGTCTTTGCTCCTGCTCATATGAAAGAGAAGAGAACCAGAAAGTATGGAATCCTCTATGTCACAATATAGAGATTCCTTGAAGTTTCAGAGGAAAAGAAAAATAGAAGGAAGAGGTAGAAAATTCGAACTTATCAAGGAAAGATGGAGTTCGAATTGTGCATTGAGGAGTAGTGTTAGTCCATAAATAGAAGGATGTGAGAAGAGGGGAAGAAATTTTTGAAAATAAATTAAAAAGATTTTAAAACATTTTGAAAAAGATTAATTGATTTTCGAAAACTAAGAGTGGAAAAGAAATCAAGTGATTTTTGAAAAAGATTTTGAAATAAGAAATTAAAAAGATATGATTGAAAACTATTTTGAAAAAGATGTGATTTAAGAAGATATGATTGAAAAAGATATAGTTTTAAAAAGACATGATTGAGAAGATATGATTAGAAAAATAATTTAAAAAGATTTGATTTTGAAAATTAATGACTTGGCTAACAAGAAAAGATATGATTCAAACATTAAACCTTTCTCAACAGAAAAGGCAACATACTTGAAATGTTGAATCAAATCATTAATTGATAGCAAGTATTTTTGAAAATGGAAAGAAATTGATTTTGAAAAAGATTTGATTGAAAAGATTTGATTTGAAAAAGATTTGATTTTGAAAAATTTTGAAAACTTGAAAAAAATTGGCATTAAAAACAAAATCTTCCCTCTTGTGCCATCCTGACGTTAAACACCCAGAATGGTGCACATTCTGGCGTTTAACGCCCAAAACTCACCCCTTTTGGGGTTAAACGCCCAGCCAGGCACCCTGGCTGGCGTTTAAACGCCAGTTTTCCTTTTTCACTGGGCGTTTTGAACGCCCAGCTTTTTCTGTGTAATTCCTCTGCAGTATGTTCTGAATCTTCAATTCTCTATATTATTGACTTGAAAAGACACAAATTAAAATTTTTTTGGATTTTTAATAATGAGGAATAATCAAAATGCAACTGAAATCAAATAAACAATGCATGCAAGACACCAAACTTAAAAGATTGTATACTATTGACACTAACAAGTTGAGAATGCATATGAGAAACAACAAAACACTCAAGACAAGAGAATTTAAAGATCAGAGCAAGTAAATCATCAAGAACAACTTGAAGATCACTGAAGACACATGAAAAATGCAAGAAGAACAGAAACATGCAATTGATACCAAACTTAAAATGAGACTAGTGTCTCAATAAGAAACATAAAATATTTTTGGTTTTTTTTTATTTTGTAATTTTTTTGGTTTTTTCAAAAATTAAGTGGAAAAGAAAATAAAGATATCAAAATTCTTAATGAGAATTCTAGGAATCATGCAATGTTAGTCTAAAGCTTCAGTCTAAAGGAATTAGACATGGCTAGCCAAGCTTCAGCAGGACATTGCATTCAAGAGCTAAATTGATGAAAATCAATCAGCTTTGGTGATGATAAGAACATCACCTTGAAATACTAGAATTCATTCTTAAGAACTCTGAAGAAAAATACCTAATCTAAGCAACAAGATGAACCGTCAGTTGTCCAAACTTGAACAATCCCCGGCAACGGCGCCAAAAACTTGGTGCACGAAATTGTGATCTCTACTTTTCACAACTCAAACAGTCCCCGACAACGGCACCAAAAACTTGGTGCATGAAATTGTGATCATCAATGGCACCATCAACAAGGTACGCACAATTGTAATCTCAACTCTTTATCACAACTTCGCACAACTAACCAGCAAGTGCACTGGGTCGTCCAAGTAATAAACCTTACGCGAGTAAGGGTCGATCCCACGGAGATTGTTGGTATGAAGCAAGCTATGGTCATCTTGTAAATCTCAGTCAGGCAGAATCAAATGGTTATGGATGATTTATGAATAAATCATAAAGATAAAGATAGAGATACTTATGTAATTCATTGGTAAGAATTTCAGACAAGCGTATGGAGATGCTTTGTCCCTTCCGTCTCTCTGCTTTCCTACTGTCTTCATCCAATCCTTCTTACTCCTTTCCATGGCAAGCTGTATGTAGGGTTTCACCGTTGTCAGTGGCTACCTCCCATCCTCTCAGTGAAAATGTTCTACGCACCTTGTCACGGCACGGCTAATCATCTGTCGGTTCTCAATCAGGCTGGAATAGAATCCAGTGATTCTTTTGCGTCTGTCACTAACGCCCAGCCTTCAGGAGTTTGAAGCTCGTCACAGTCATTCAATAATTGAATCCTACTCAGAATACCACAGACAAGGTTTAGACCTTCCGGATTCTCTTGAATGCCGCCATCAATTCTAGCTTATACCACGAAGATTCCGATTAAGGGATCCAAGAGATATCCACTCAATCTAAGGTAGAATGTAGGTGGTTGTCAGGCACACGTTCATAGGTGAGAATGATGATGAGTGTCACGGATCATCACATTCATCAAGTTGAAGAACCAGTGATATCTTAGAACAAGAACAAGCTGAATTGAATAGAAGAACAATAGTAATTGCATTAATACTCGAGGTACAGCAGAGCTCCACACCTTAATCTATGGTGTGTAAAAACTCCACCATTGAAAATACATAAGAATAAGGTCTAGGCATGGCCATGAGGCCAGCCCCCATGATCTAAGATAGCATAAGACTAAAGATAGCTACCAAGATAAGAATACAATAGTAAAAGGTCCTATTTGTAGAGAACTAGTAGCCTATGGTTTACAAGGATGAGTAAATGACATAAAAATCCACTTCCGGGCCCACTTGGTGTGTGCTTGGGCTGAGCATTGAAGCATTTTCGTGTAGAGACTTCTTTTGGAGTTAAACGCCAGCTTTTGTGCCAGTTTGGGCGTTTAACTCCCATTCTTGTGCCAGTTCCGGCGTTTAACGCCGGGCAGTTTTGAGCTGATTTGAAACGCCGATTTGGGCCATCAAATCTCGAGCAAAATATGGACTATTATATATTGCTGAAAAGCCCAAGATGTCCACTTTCCAACGCCGTTAAGAGCGCGCCAATTGGGCTTCTGTAGCTCTAGAAAATCCACTTCGAGTTCAGAGAGGTCAGAATCTAACAACATCTACAGTCCTTTTCAGCCTCTGAATCAGATTTTTGCTCAGGTCCCTCAATTTCAGCCAGAAAATACCTGAAATCACAAAAAAACACACAAACTCATAGTAAAGTCCATAAAAGTGAATTTTAACTAAAAACTAATAAAAATATACTAAAAACTAACTAAAACATACTAAAAACATACTAAAAACAATGCCAAAAAGCGTATAAATTATCCGCTCATCAATAGCTTCTTGCAACTTGGAAATAGATGCCTCAAGATGCTCCCAATATTTGAATTGAGGGAGTTCTGGGAGGAATTCTTGTGCTCTCCTTTTGATTGGGTCATCCTGCAACTGTTGTCTTTCCATTGATATTTTAGTGATTGGCCGCTCAACTGAGATATACTCAGTTATTCCCATCCTTACTCCAGCATCTCTACAGAGCATAGAAATTAAGCTTGGATAGGCTAATTTGGCATCTTTGGAGTTCTTGTTTGCTATTTTGTAGAGTTCACACGAGATTAGTTGATGAACTTCTACTTATCTTCCCAACATGATGCAGTGAATCATCATTGCTCTTTTAATAGTGACTTCAGAATGGTTGCTGGTGGGCAATATAGAACGCCCAATGAAGTCCAGCCAGCCTCTGGCAACTAGTTTGAGATCTTCTCTCTTGAGTTGATTTGGGATGCCAGTGGTGCTGGTGGTCCACCTGGCTTCAGGGATGCATATATCCTCTAAAATCTTGTCCAGGCCTTTGTTTACCCTCATCATTCTCCTATTAAAGGAGTCTGGGTCATCTTTTAGTTAAGGAAGCTTAAAGATCTCCCTGATTTTGTCAGGGTGGATGTGAACAATCTTTCCTCTGACCAAGGTTCGATAGTCATAGAGGGCAGTTCTAGTTATTCTTTGCATGTCTGTCTGCCACAGATTAGCGTGGAACTCCTGAACCATATTCCTTCCCACTTTTGTTTCAGGATGAGCTAGGATTTCCCAGTTCCTGTTTCAAATTTGCTCTTGGATCTCCGGATATTCATCTTCTTTCAGATCGAACTTGACTTTCGGGATCACTGATCTTATACCCATTATTTTGTAGTAATGGTCTTAATGTTCTTTGGTTAAGAACTTCCCTTGATTCCAAAGTGGTTTTGGAATACTCTCTTTCTTGCCTCTTGGAGTGGGTTGTTTTTCTTTAGGAGCCATGATCTTAGTGAGTATGTTTTTGTGATCATGGATAAACACACCAAACTTAGAGATTTGCTTGTCCTCGAGCAAAAGAAAAGAAAGGAGAGGGATAGGAGGAGAGCAAGTGTGGAATGGTGGATGATGGGAGGGGCGCCGAATGTGGATATAAAGGGGGGGAGGGTGGATTTCGAAAATAAGAAAAAAAAGATAAGGTAGAAGATATGATTTATAAAAGATAAATATGATAAGAAAAAGATATAATTTAAAAATAAAAAGATGTTAATTATATTTGGAAAAGATAAATTTGAATTTTTATTTTGAAAGAAGATTTTAAAAGATAATTGAGTTTAAAAAAAAAGAGTTGGATTGGATTGGAAAAAAGATTTGTCTTTATGGATTAAGATACATTTGATATTTTTGAAAAAGGGATTTTAGAAATTAGGGTTTTTAGAAATTAGGATTAAAATTTTTGGAATTGAAGGATGATATTTTGAAACATGTTTATGCAAGAAATCATGAATTGAAACATAAAAATTAGAAAATTTGTGAAGAAAAACGAATTTTACCTCCTCCCCACCATTCTGGCGTTAAACGCCCAAACGTTGCATGTTTTGGGCATTTAACGCCCAATTGCTGCTTCTCCTGGGCGTTCAACGCCCAGCTGTTGCTTCTTTCTGGTGTTGAACGCCAGGAAGTCCTTTGTCACTGGGCGTTTTTTTGAATGCCCAGGATGCTGTAATTCTGGCGTTAAACGCCCAGAAGGAGCTTCTTTCTGGCGTTCAACACCCAGATGGCTATCCTTACTGGCGTTAAATGCCCAGTGGATGCTTCTTTTGGGCGTTCAACACCCAAAATATTTCTTACTGGCTTTTTCACGTCATTGAGCTTCCAAATTCCCTTGTAACTTTGTGAATTCAATCAATTGCTATTTTACCTTGAAGATACTTGACATATACCTGTAAAAATCAATTAATTAACAAATAAACTTTGTAAATGGCTGGGTTGCCTCCCAGCAAGCGCTTCTTTATTGTCTTTAGATGGACTATTACTAAGCTTTAATCAAGCCTTAGTTTTGAGCATTCTTGCTCAAAATTGCCTTCAAGATAATGTTTGACTCTCTGTCCATTAACAATGAACTTTTTGTTAGAATCATTATCCTGAAGCTCTACGTATCCATATGGTGACACGCTTGTAATCACATATGGTCCTCTCCACCGGGATTTTAATTTTCCGAGGAATAATCTGAGCCTAAAATTAAATAGCAGAACTTTCTGCCCTGGCTCAAAGACTCTAGATGACAATTTCTTATCATGCCATCTTTTTGCTTTCTCTTTGTAAATTTTTGCATTCTCGAAAGCATTGAGTCTAAATTCCTCTAGCTCATTTAACTGGAGCAATCATTTTTCTCCAGCTAACTTGGTGACAAACCCCAATTTGATGGTTTGTTTTGCATTGAATTTAGAGTATTTTGATAACCTTTTGTCGCATTTAGCCTATGAATTAGCATGGTTTTATTATCTCTCCCATATTTGTGCTTAAGTGTAAAAACATGCTTTTTAAGCCTTATTTTGATGAATTCTAGTTTCTCTTTGATTCCATAAGATGCCTTGATGTGTTTGCTAGTAATTCCAGGATCGAAATAGGCTAGGCATGGATCAGAGGAAGCAAGGAAGAAAGCATGCAAGTGGAGAGAAGCATAAAAAGCCAAAGAATTGATCTAGGCCATGTATGCGCACGCGCACAAGGCGCTCGCGCGCACATTGCGAAACAGGCCAAGGACGCGCACGCGTACCGTGTGCGTACGCGCCGATGATGGCACATGACATCATTAATGCAGCACGTGCCTGGCAATTTGAGAGGGTTTCTGAACCCATTTTTGGTGCCAATTGCTAAGGGAAAGGAATAAAAGGGTGAAGGATTAAGGGGAAGGCATCACTTGAATCACTAATCAACCATTAGTCATAGACACACTCACTAGGATTAGTTTTAGAGTTAGTTTCTAGAGAGAGAAGCTCTCACTTCTCTCTAGAATTAGGATTAGGTTTAGGTCAATCTCTCTTCTTAGATCTAGGTTTAATTCATGCTTTGATTCAATTTTTCTTTATCAATTCTTAATCTTCTCATCTCCCTCTTTCTAGTTATGTGCTTTAATAATTGTAATCCTTCATTTTGTTTTGGATAGATTGTTGTTCCTTTGTTTTCTTTCAATAATGCAATTTGAGGTAATTCATGATAATTGTGATTTCCTTGATTGTTGTTGTTAATTCTTTGCAATAATTGTAGTTAGATTCTATTCTTGTTGTCAAATTACTATGCTTTTCTTTTATGCCTTCCAAGTGTTTGATGAAATGCTTGGTTGGGTTTTAGTGTAGGTTTTGTTCCTCTTGGCCTAGGTAGAGTAATTAGTGACTCTTGAGTTATCTAATTCCTTTGTTGATTGATAATTAGAAGTTGCTAATTGATTTGAATACCTCTAAAGCTAGTCTTCCCTTTAGGAATTGATTAGGACTTGAGGAATTAAATTGATTCATCCGCTTGACTTTCCTTTATCTAGTAAGGATTAACTAAGTGGTAGCAATGAATAATTCTCATCACAATTGAAAAGGATAACTAGGATAGGACTTCTAATTTTCATATCTTGCCAAGAGCCTTTTATAGTTGTAGTTTATTTTCATTGCCATTTACTTTTCATGCTTCTTATCCAAAACCCCAAAATAACTCATAACCAATAACAAGACACTTTATTGTAATTCCTAAGGAGAACAACCCGAGGTTTGAATACTTCGGTTTATAAATTTTAGGGGTTTGTACTAGTGACAAACAACTTTTTGTATGAAAGGATTATTGTTTGGTTTAGAAACTATACTTTACAATGAGATTTCATTAGTGAAATTCTAAACCGTCAAAAATCCAATCATCAAAAAAATGGCGCTGTTGCCGGGGAGTTGCAATGGTGTTATGTTATTGGTTATTGTACATATGTGAATATTGTAAATAGTTTGTCTCTTGCTTGTTTTCTAGTTTTTGTTAGCTTTATTTTCTGCTTTTCCACCATGAATTCTCACTTTGGCTATGAGTGTGATTTCAACTATGTTGTAGGAAATGAGAGCCACAATGAGGATGTGCATCAAGGATGAGACAACCAAAGGTGGAAGGAGCCATATGCATATGATCAACCTTCATGGCAACAACCTCCACCAATGCACTACGAAGAAGAGCCATTCTATGATGCATATCAATCCAATAGCTATGGTGAACCACCTTGTGACTTTCAAGAGCCACCACCATATGCCCGTGAATCTCATCCTCAACATGAACCTCAACCATACTCACAAGCCTCTCCATACCAAGCACCTTCCTATAATCCATATCCATCATATGACCAAACCCCCATACCATACTTTTATGACCATTATGAGCAAGAACCCTTAGAACCACCACAACCCTATCAAGATTACCCCCAAGAACCACCTCAATACACACAATCTCCACAACCTTACCAAGAAGAACCTCCTTCCTATTATGAACCCTCCCTCCAAAATGATGAACCTTCCTACCCACCACAAACCCCAATAGATGATTCTCTCACTTTGTTACTTCAAGGACAAGAGGCCATGAAGCGGTATACACTTGAGTTTGTGACCAACTTGACCAAGGTAGTGTCTACCTTAGCCTACCAATGCTTGAACACTCAGGGTGCTTCCGGGACCACATGTGAAAAGTCAAAAGAAGAGCAAGGCATGAAGGAGAAATTGGAAAATCCGGTGGAGAAGGAGGAGTCGAATTTTGTGTTGGAACAATTGGAGGAGCCTATGATCATTGAGGAAAAGGAAGAAGTGGTTGAGGATTTAGGAGATGTTGAAAGTCCATGGGAATGTAGCATCATGGACAACTCTTCCAAGAAGCTTGACATCGATGTTGAGGAGGGTGCGCAACCTCCAAAGCATACCGTCATTGGGAATTTGGAAGAAGCTTATCAAGAGATGGATTCCATCATGGACGAATTTCTCTCTACAATGGAATCCCCTCCCATTGGACATGAAGCTGGAATTATGCAAGAGTGTGCACAACCTCCCATACCCTTGGTGAACAATGAAGAAGAGAGTGAATCAAAAGAGAGCTACCAAGAGGAAAAAGTCAGCATGGTGTATATTGAAATTGAAGAATATGAAGAGGATGATCAAGAGATGGACTCATTCATCAATGAATTTCTAGCCAAAATTGAATCACCTCTCATTAGACAAGATGAAGTTCTCGAAGATAACACCAAGCCACGTAACAAAGAGGATGAGGTTGAAATTGAAGAAAATTGTGAAGAGGTGGAAATAACCAAAGAAGAGCACAATGAAGTGGACCTTGCATTGTCTAAGTGTGGGGAAGCCTCCCTTCCCAAGTTACCATCCAACACAACATTTAAGTGGGTAAAATATCTATCTCTAAGCTTTAATTTCTCACTTGAATATGGGTTGATTGAAAATGATGCTCAACTTAGAACTTTTGTGGAATCACAAGTAAAAAGGAGTTGTGTAGTGGTTGGAAAGTAGGTGTTAAGCTTATCAAGGTTAAGGCCCCAGGGTATAGGGATGATGTGGGGACAAGAATCACTTTGTATGGGTCTAGAAGGAAGCATTGGTGGAGCAAAGAGAATTCTGTGTGTCCACCACATTTACGTCAACCAATCGGGGAGCAAAATCATGAAACTAAACCAACGGACGGATGTGAAGATAAGATATCGGATCCCGGTTCGCTGTGTGAAGACCAACTATGGGGACTCATATCTTGGGTAGAACTTTGCCCAAGCTTAATAAAAATGGTTGGAAATTCTGTCAACCAATTGGGGAGCAAAGATCCTTGGAGATTCAAGGATGAGTACAAACATAAGCCACCATGACAACAAGCATCTCAAACTGTCCAACATAAGGACTTAAACTAAAAGTGCTAGGTGGGAGACACCCCACCATGGTAAACTCTTTCCACTCTCTTTTAAATTTACTTAATAAGTGATTTGAGTTACCATTGTAGGTAGATGTTTCATACAAATTTGTTTGTACAACGTAATTGTTAGCTTAGTCACATGCATGTTGTGTTTAGTAGTAGATGAATAATATCAAAATTGCATTTTTGTGAATTGTATGATGGTTGAGTGAATAAGAGCTGTGAACACTATGGGGAACACCTAGCATAATTTTTATGAAAAAAAAAAGAGAGAAGGGGGTGGACGCGTGTGCACAAATTACGCGCACGCGTCCCTATGCGGTTTCAACATCGACCACATACCCGAGAGTTGAGCCTCTCTTGGGCAAACATTGTGTCCTAAGCCCAACCTGACCCACGCGGACGCGCACTACGTGCGTGCGTGCCGTTTATGAGAACGTGGATGTTCGCGCAGACGCGCCCCTGCCGCATCCGTGCCGATTTGTTGCTGTAAATGATTGAGCCAAACCTCAGAGAGTTGAGCCATTTCTGGGCCATTTTTAAGCCCCTGGCCCAACTCGATCTGTGCGAACGCGCACCTACCGCGTGCGCGCTTGTATGTCACTAATGGACAAGACGCGAGCGCACGCATTGCGCCAGCGCGCCTTATCGCAAATCAACCATGTACGCGGACGCGCACTTGCCGCGCCCGCGTCCTTTCGTGCTGCCACCAATCTAGGCCTCTAGCCCGAGAGTTGGGTGTGTCTCAAGCCCATTCCAAGCCTCAGACCCACTCTCATGTACGCGGACGCGCACTGTACGCACACGCGCCCTTACCTAATCTGCCATACCACGCTAGAGCACACTGCACGCTCGCGCATGACTCTCCATTTTCCTCAACGCGTTCGGACGCGTATGTGCCGCGTGCGCGCCAGTCTGGTAGCGCGCCTATTCAAAAATAAGGATAACCCTAGCACGCGAAGCACACTGCGCAGTCGCGCAACCCTTTCCCCAACCTCCACCTTCTTCTCCAACTTCTCTCCCCCAATTGCCGTCGCAGCAGCAGCGCCAGCCGCCGCCGCACGACCTACCTCCGTCACCGTCCATGACCATCATTTCCCTTCCCCTCTCTCCACTACCCGTTTCCGTCCTCTCCCTCTCACTCCTCTCACCCTTCTCACCGTGACCGACCCTCCCCCGCCGCCACCCCGTCATCACTGCCGGCGGCTCGGTCCCTCTCCTTCCTTCCTGCACATTCCCCTATCATTCTCCTCTTTCACCATCACCGACCCTTTCCCCCTCAGTTTCTCATTCTTCCGGCCAAACCACCGCGCCGGCCGTCCTCACCGTCACCGTTCACGGCGGTTCCAATTTTTGTCTCTGCTGCCCCTGCCTTATCCTAGTCCCCCTTACCATTCTCAGTTCTTTCTAGCCCCCAGGTTCCTACTCAATTTCTGTTATATTTTTTTCTGTTTTTCCTTTTTACTATTCGTTTATGTTAATTACGGTAATTGCATGTTAGTTAGTTAGACTTAGAACTTTGTATGTAGGATAGATAGAAATAATTGCGGTTAGGTAGCTAGGGCTGGATAGAGGATTCTAGGCCTGATAATTACTCCGTATGTGCATATTTGCTGCTTGCTTCCTTGGGTATTGTATGTTGGTTTTGGGTTGTTATTTCATGCGATATATGTTGCTGAATAATATCTGTTTGCTGCTGTGCGTAATTGATGTTGTTTTCTGTGCTAATTGTGCTAATTTGCTATCTGGGAGCGTCCAATTTTAAGCCGGAATGCTGCCCGATTTTCAAGGAAATTAGTTTCATTTTGGTTTTTATTTCAACTTTGGGCAAAATTTCCGTTTACTTTTGACCTTCCGAATTTGCCTCAATCATTGTGAACATGACCCACAATTTCTCCTATCCATTGCGCCAAAATATCATCATATCACTAATCCACCTTTCCAACTCACTAATTTCTTTAACCATCTAACTTCCACTCACTTTTAACCCTCCTTAACAATTTTTTTTTCAATAATATGATGATATTATTGCCTTTTGAATATGGGTTGTTGACTTTAATGAAGTTTGCATTCTTGGTTTACTTGTTCACTTTTGCATACTCGGTGCAACATCATGATTGTTATTTGGCATTTGTATCCTGAACATGCCCGCTTTGTTACATGCTAAGTGTTTTATCGCTTATACTCTATCATATTTTTCAGGATGTCAGATAAGGGCAAAGCCGTAGCCATTGCCTCCAAGAAAAGAAAACTCTCTACACCATCCATTCCGTCCATCTACAAGCATTATGCTAAAAATCCATTGAATGATGAAGAAAAAGAAAATCAGCAATTGCCTTCTACCAATCCAGATAAATTCCCCAATCTCTACTGTGAGCTTCGGTTTTCTAGATATCGGATAACAAAGCTGAATACTGAGAAGAAATTGCTCCTACCTAATGATCTGAGACGGTCCATTACCGGTCGGATCCTTGAGTTGGGTATCGACTTTGTTGACCGAGATTTGGGGGATATCAATATATCATGGGTGAAAGAATTCTACTGCAACTTCTTCCGTCCCACTTTGGATTCGGTTCAGGTGCGGGGTCGGGAGATTATGATCACTGAGACTGCCATTGGGGAGGCACTACATTGCCGACACATTCCGGATGACCTGTGTGCCCATCAGCAGGCAGAGATAGCCATCCATACCATGACCTTTGACTATGAGGCGCTTAGGCGCGTGATTGGGATACCGGATGCTGCATGGGTTATGGATGCGGGCAACACCAAGCCGAAAGGGATGCTCTTTACTCATCTGACTCGTGAGGCCAAGACTTGGCAGATGATATTCGCATGCTATGTCCTACCCACTACCCACTTCTCTGAGATCCCTATGGAGATGCTTCTACTGATTGGGTGTGTCATGGAGGGGAAGGATGTATCTTTCCCTAGACTTATCAGACAGTGTATGTGGCGGGCGCATATTCGTGGCCTACTCCCATTTCCTACATTGGTCACGAGTATGGCGGCCCTAGCTGATGTCCCATGGCTTGACGATGATGTGCGACCACCACCCCCTGATGCTGATGACAGGGAGGTTACTATCCCCTGGGGTGGCTGGGTGCATGAGAGACCACCTGCTAGACGCCGCTCTCGAGCTAGAGCTGTCGTGGGGACACCTTCACCATCAGCCCCTACCGCTGCCCCATCATCCTCTACAGTCGCAGCTCCTTCATCATCCACAGATCCACCAACAGCCCCTGAGCCGACCTATCTCCTGGTCCAGCGTCTTTTTCAATTCTTAGAGCGCGAGAGACGCCATGTCAGACGCCGTTTAGACCGAATGGACCAGGCACTTATTTCTTTGGGTGCTGAGCTACCTCTGCTTCCTGATTCTCCGGCCTCCGATGAGCAGGATCATCAGGAGGAGGATGCGGAGGCACCAGTTCAGCAGGATGCCCCTGACACTACAGAGCCACCACAGACGCATGAGGAGCCGGTCCTAGAGCCACAGCCAGAGCCTATCGTTGTCCCTGCCATTGATCCTCCGGTTTGGCATCGAGGACGATGCTTGATTCTAAGTGTGGGGAGGGCACCGGTAGCATTATTTGGGAACTGGTGAACTTTTCGGCCTAGTATCTTATTTTGCACATCTTTGTATATATTTTGATGCATTTCTAGTTTGCTTTGGATACTCTTATTGCTTATTTTGGATTTTAGATATTTTGATGCTTTTGGATATTTGTAGATGTTTTGGATGATAGATTCTGTACTTTTAGTTGGATCCTTCTCTATACATTTTTGTTTATCTTTATTTTAGTTTGTGGTTGTGATTAGAAATCATACTTGAATTGCAAATATTTAGTTACCCTTTCTGCATAAGAAATTGGTTTTAAGTGAAAAAAAAAAGGAAAGGGTGAACTGAGAAAATTTTTGAATTTTTCAATCACAACAATGCTTAGTCAAATATTGAAATTTTCCAAGAAGTTTAAATATAGGGCATTGACCCAATTGATTGAAAGAAAATTTTTGGTGAAACTTGCTTGAATTTCATACCTTGTGAAGCATGTATTGAATTAAGAACACAAGCTTGCGAGACTTGAGCCTACTGATGTGGTTACATGTTATAACCACTTGTTTTCCATTCTTGTGTGAATTTGCTTTCTTTCTATGATTGTGACCCTTGATTTTCTTGATTCTATATATCCATTTATTTCTTGTATTTATGCATTTATATGATTGAGGCCATTACTTCATTATCCACTTACCCAAATAGCCAACCTTTTATTTTCCATTGTTAGCCAATTTTGAGCCTATGCTTAACCAACTTGTTCTCATTTCAGCACATTACAAGCCCAAGGCAGAAAACCAATGAAAAGCCCTTGTTTGGATCTTTGATTAGCCTAGGCTAGTGAGAGTGTTTATTATTCAAAGTTGGTGAGGCTTGGGAACATTGGATGGGATAAAAGGGGTAGTACACTTTCATGTTTAGGAATTGGGTACATATTCATGTATTGAGTAAATGTAGAGACCTTATGCATTGATGTTCTTGCATATAGCTTGAAAGAAGACAAAAAAATATAAAGAAAAAAAATGAATGATGAAAGAAAAAAAAAGAGAGAAAAAAAAATTTGATGATGAAAAAGAAAAAAATATATATAATAAAGAGGGGACAAAATGCCAAAGTGAGTTCAATAAAAGGGAATCAATGCATAAGTGTTGTGAATCAAATAAGAATGCATGAGTATGTGAGAAAAAGTGAAGAATGGGTAGTTAGAATAGTTTGAACTTGTATAGGTCATTATATGGTTAGGTGGGGAGGTCTATGCTAATCAAAGATTCAAATCCTAGTCCACTTAACCATAAATGATCCTACCTTGACCATAACCCCATTACAACCTAAATGAAAGACCTTATGATGAATGTATGCATGCATTGAATAAGTGTTGATTGTTAGAAGAAAATCAAATTTTGGAAAACATGATTAGAAGAGAATTGAGTGAATTAACCCTTAAACACTTGAGTGAATAGAGCGGATATACATCCGGTGAGGGTTCAAAAGTTCAATTACATGTGTTCACCCATATTATCTATATTCTTGCAAGTTTGAACTCTTTTTGACAATTCAATACAATTGTGGTTTGGACTTAGTTCCTATATGCCTAACTCTTGTGCTTATACATGCTCTTTTGGGAATTGATTTGTTTGAACCAAGCATTTCCACTTGCTTAGATAATTGCATTTAGGTAGGATTCATATAGTTTAGTTGCATTCAATAAATGTCATTACCCTTAGTTCCTTCTTAATTTAGCATGAGGACATGCTAAGGTTTAAGTGTGGGGAGGTTGACAAACCCCAATTTGATGGTTTGTTTTTGGTGCACGAAATTGTGATCAATACTTTTCACAACTCAAATAATCCCCGGTGATGAAACCAAAAACTTGGTGTTCAATACCATGGCATAAACACAACTTCGCACAACTAACCAGCAAGTGTATTGGGTCGTCCAAGTAATAAACCTTACGCGAGTAAGGGTCGATCCCACAGAGATTGTTGGTATGAAGCAAGCTATGGTCACCTTGTAAATCTTAGTCAGGCAAACTCAAATGGATATGGTGATATACGAATAAAACATAAAGATAAAGATAGAGATACTTATGTAATTCATTGGTAGGAATTTCAGATAAGCGTATGAAGATGCTGTCCCTTTCGTCTCTCTGCTTTCCTACTGTCTTCATCCAATCCTTCATACTCCTTTCCATGGCAAGCTTAAGCAAGGGTTTCACCGTTGTCAGTGGCTACCTCCCATCCTCTCAGTGGAAATGTTCAACGCACCCTGTCACGGCACGGCTATCCATCTGTCGGTTCTCGATCAGGCTGGAATAGAATCCAGTGATTCTTTTGCGTCTGTCACTAACGCCCCGCCCTCAGGAGTTTGAAGCACGTCACAGTCATTCAATCATTGAATCCTACTCAGAATACCACAGACAAGGTTAGACCTTCCGGATTCTCTTGAATGCCGCCATCAGTTCTAGCCTATACCACGAAGACTCCGATTAAAGAATCCAAGAGATATCCACCCAATCTAAGGTAGAACGGAGGTGGTTGTCAGGCACGCGTTCATAGGTGAGAATGATGATGAGTGTCACGGATCATCACATTCATCAAATTGAAGAACAAGTGATATCTTAGAACAAGAACAAGCGGAATTGAATAGAAGAACAATAGTAATTGCATTAATATTCGAGGTACAGCAGAGCTCCACACCTTAATCTATGGTGTGTAGAGACTCCACCGTTGAAAATACATAAGAACAAGGTCTAGGCATGGCCGAATGGCCAGCCTCCCAAAGTGATCAAAAGATCTAAAGAACAAAAGATTCCAAAGATCCCAAGATGAAAATACAATAGTAAAAGGTCCTACTTATAGAAAACTAGTAGCCTAAGGTTTACAGAGATGAGTAAATGACATAAAAATCCACTTCCGGGCCCACTTGGTGTGTGCTTGGGCTGAGCATTGAAGCATTTTCGTGTAGAGACTCTTCTTGGAGTTAAACGCCAGCTTTTATGCCAGTTTGGGCGTTTAACTCCCATTTTGGTGCCAGTTCCGGCGTTTAACGCTGGGATTTCTGAGGGTAACTTTGAACGCCAGTTTGGGCCATCAAATCTTGGGCAAAGTATGGACTATCATATATTGCTGGAAAGCCCAGGATTTCTACGTTCCAACGCCGTTGAGAGCGCGCCAATTGGGCTTCTGTAGCTTTAGAAAATCTACTTCGAGTGCAGGGAGGTCAGAATCCAACAGCATCTGCAGTCCTTTTCAGTCTCTGAATCAGATTTTTGCTCAGGTCCCTCAATTTCAGCCAGAAAATACCTGAAATCACAGAAAAACACACAAATTCATAGTAAAGCCCAGAAAAGTGAATTTTAACTAAAAACTAATAAAAATATACTAAAAACTAACTAGATCATACTAAAAACATACTAAAAACAATGCCAAAATGCGTACAAATTATCCGCTCATCAGTTTTGCATTGAATTTAGAGTATTTTGATAACCTTTTGTCGTATTTAGCCTATGAATTAGCATGGTTTTATTATCTCTCCCATATTTGTGCTTAAGTGTAAAAACATGCTTTTTAAGCCTTATTTTGATGAATTCTAGTTTCTCTTTGATTCCATAAGATGCCTTGATGTGTTTGCTAGTAATTCCAGGATCGAAATAGGCTAGGCATGGATCAGAGGAAGCAAGGAAGAAAGCATGCAAGTGGAGAGAAGCATAAAAAGCCAAAGAATTGATCTAGGCCATGCACGCGCACGCGCACAAGGCGCTTGCGCGCACATTGCGAAACAGGCCAAGGACGCGCACGCGTACCGTGCGCGTACGTGCCGATGATGGCACATGACCTCATTAATGCAGCACGTGCCTGGCGATTTGAGAGGGTTTCTGAACCCATTTCTGGCGCCAATTGCTAAGGGAAAGGAATAAAAGGGTGAAGGATTAAGGGGAAGGCATCACTTGAATCACTAATCAACCATTAGTCATAGACACACTCACTAGGATTAGTTTTAGAGTTAGTTTCTAGAGAGAGAAGCTCTCACTTCTCTCTAGAATTAGGATTAGGTTTAGGTCAATCTCTCTTCTTAGATCTAGGTTTAATTCATGCTTTGATTCAATTTTCCTTTATCAAATCTTAATCTTCTCATCTCCCTCTTTCTAGTTATGTGCTTTAATAATTGTAATCCTTCATTTTGTTTTGGATAGATTATTGTTCCTTTGTTTTCTTTCAATAATGCAATTTGAGATAATTCATGATAATTGTGATTTCCTTGATTTTTGTTGTTAATTCTTTGCAATAATTGTAGTTAGATTCTATTCTTGTTGTCAAATTACTATGCTTTTCTTTTATGCCTTCCAAGTGTTTGATGAAATGCTTGGTTGGGTTTTAGTGTAGGTTTTGTTCCTCTTGGCCTAGGTAGAGTAATTAGTGACTCTTGAGTTATCTAATTCCTTTGTTGATTGATAATTAGAAGTTGCTAATTGATTTGAATACCTCTAAAGCTAGTCTTCCCTTTAGGAATTGATTAGGACTTGAGGAATTAAATTGATTCATCCGCTTGACTTTCCTTTATCTAGTAAGGATTAACTAAGTGGTAGCAGTGAATAATTCTCATCACAATTGAGAAGGATAACTAGGATAGGACTTCTAATTTTCATATCTTGCCAAGAGCCTTTTATAGTTGTAATTTATTTTCATTGCCATTTACTTTTCGTGCTTCTTATCCAAAACCCCAAAATAACTCATAACCAATAACAAGACACTTTATTGTAATTCCTAGGGAGAACGACCCGAGGTTTGAATACTTCGGTTTATAAATTTTAGGGGTTTGTACTAGTGACAAACAACTTTTTGTATGAAAGGATTATTGTTTGGTTTAGAAACTATACTTTACAACGAGATTTCATTAGTGAAATTCTAAACCGTCAAAAATCCAATCATCACTTGGCATCAAGGTTCATGAATCTGGTTGCCCAGTAAGCCTTATGTTCCAGTTCCACTAGCAAGTGACATGCCTTTCCATACACAAACTGGTATGGAGAGGTCCCTATAGGGGTCTTGAATGCTGTTCTGTATGCCCATAGAGCATCATCCAAGCTTCTTGCCCAATCCCTTCTACGGTTAATTACAGTCCATTCCAGGATTCTTTTGAGTTCTCTATTTGAGACTTCAGCTTGCCCATTTTTCTGTGGGTGATATGGAGTGGCCACCCCTGTGGCTAACTCCATAACGAACCAAAGCAGAGTAAAGCTGTTTATTGCGGAAATGAGTGCCCCCATCACTGATTAGTACTCTAGGGGTGCCAAATCTGCTGAAGATGTGTTTCTGGAGGAATTTTAACACTGTCTTAGTGTCATTAGTGGGTGTAACAATAGCTTCCACCCATTTGGATACATAATCCACTGCCACCAGAATATAAGTGTTTGAGTATAAAGGTGGGAAAGGCCCCATGAAGTCAATACCCCACACATCAAACAACTCAATCTCCAAGATCCCTTGTTGAGGCATGGCATAACTGTGAGGCAGATTACCAGATCTTTGGCAACTGTCACAATTAAGTACAAACACTCGAAAATCTTTATAGAGAGTAGGCCAATAGAAGCCACATTGGAGGACTCTTGTGGCTGTTCGCTCACTTCCAAAATGTCCTCCATATTGTGATCCATGGTAATGCCATAGGATCTTCTGCGCTTCTTCTTTAGGCACACATCTACGGATTACTCCGTCTGCACATCTCTTGAAGAGATATGGTTCATCCCAAAGATAGTACTTTGCATCTGTGATCAATTTCTTTGATTGCTGCCTACTGTATTCTTTGGGTATGAACCTCATTGCCTTGTAGTTTGCAATGTCTGCAAACCATGGCACTTCAGAGATCTTAGTAAGAGGGAGGGACGCCCCTTCTACTGGTTCTATTCGGGACAGGTGATCTGCTACTTGGTTCTCTGTCCCTTTTCTGTCTCTTATTTCTATATCAAACTCTTGCAGAAGCAACACCCATCTGATGAGTCTGGGTTTTGAATCCTGCTTTGTGAGTAGATATTTAAGAGCAGCATGATCAGTGTACACAATCACTTTTGATCCTACTAAATAGGATCTAAACTTGTCAATGGCGTAAACCACTGCAAGCAACTCTTTTTCTGTGGTTGTGTAATTCTTCTGTGCGTCATTTAAAGCGCGACTGGCATAGTAAATGACGTGCAAAATCTTGTCATGCCTTTGTCCCAACACTGCACCAATGGCATGGTCACTGGCATCACACATTAATTCAAATGGTAATGTCCAGTCTGGTGCAGAGATGACTGGTGCTGTGACCAGCTTAGCTTTCAGAGTCTCAAACGCCTGTAGACACTCCTTATCAAAGATAAATGGTGTGTCAGCAGCTAGCAGATTACTTAGAGGTTTGGCAATTTTTGAAAAATCCTTTATAAACCTCCAATAGAATCCTGCATGCCCCAGAAAGCTTCTGATTGCCTTAACATTGGCTGGTGGTGGTAATTTTTCAATTACCTCTACCTTAGCTTGATCCACCTCTATTCCCCTATTCGAGATTTTGTGCCCAAGGACAATTCCTTCAGTCACCATAAAGTGACATTTTTCCCAGTTTAAAACCAGGTTAGTCTCTTGGCACCTTTTTAGAACAAGTGCTAGATGGTCAATACAGGAGCTGAATGAGTCTTCAAATACTGAAAAGTCATCCATGAAGACATCTAGAAATTTTTCCACCATATCAGAGAAAATTGAGAGCATGCATCTTTGAAAGGTTGCAGGTGCATTGCACAAGCCAAATGGCATCTTTCTGTATGCAAATACTCTAGATGGACATGTGAATGCTGTTTTCTCTTGATCCTGGGGATCTACTGCAATTTGATTATAACCTGAATATCCATCCAGAAAGTAGTAGTATTCATGACCTGCTAGTCTTTCCAGCATCTGGTCTATGAATGGTAAAGGAAAATGATCCTTTCTGGTGGCTGTATTGAGCCTTCTGTAATCAATACACATACGCCACCCTGTAACTGTTTTTGTGGGAACCAGTTCATTTTTTTCGTTATGGACCACTGTCATGCCACCTTTCTCAGGGATTACTTGGACAGGGCTTACCCAGGGGCTATCAGAAATAGGATAAATAATCCCAGGCTCTAGTAACTTAGTGACCTCTTTCTGCACCACTTCCTTCATGGCTGGATTCAGCTGCCTTTGTGGTTGAACCACTGGTTTGGCATCACCCTCCAATAAGATCTTGTGCATGCATCTGGCTGGGATAATGCCCTTAAGATCACTGATGGACCACCCAAGGACTGTCTTGTGTGTCTTTAGCACTTGAATTAGTGCTTCTTCTTCTTGTGGCTCTAAGGTAGAGCTTATGATTACAGGAAAGGTATCACCTTCTCCCAGAAATGCATATTTTAGGGATGGTGGTAATAGTTTGAGCTCGGGTTTAGGAGGTTTCTCCTCTTCCTGAGGGATTTTCAGAGGTTCTATTATTTTCTCTGATTCTTCCAGATCAGGCTGAACATCCTTAAAGATTTCCTCTAGCTTTGATTCGAGACTCTCAGCCATATTGACTTCTTTTACCAGAGAGTCAATAATATCAACGCTCATGCAGTCATTTTGGGTGTCTGGATGCTTCATAGCTTTGACAACATTCAACTTGAACTCCTTCTCATTGACTCTCAGGGTCACTTCCCCTTTTTGGACATCAATAAAGGTTCAGCCAGTTGCTAGGAAAGGTTTTCCTAGAATGAAAGTTGCACTCTTGTGCTCCTCCATTTCCAGTACCACAAAGTCATTAGGAAAGGCAAATGGCCTAACCTTGACAATCATGTCTTCAATCATGCCTGATGGGTATTTAATTGAGCCATCAGCAAGTTGGAGACATATCCGGGTTGGTTTGACTTCTTCAGTCAAACCAAGCTTTGTGATAATAGATGCAGGTATTAGGTTGATACTTTTTCCAAGATCACATAGAGCTTGCTTGGTACAAGTACCCTCTAATGTGCATGGTATCATAAAGCTTCTGGGATCCTTAAGCTTCTCAGGTAAGCTTTTTAGGATAACTGCACTGCATTCTTCAGTGAGGTAAACTTTTTCAGTTTCCCTCCAATCCTTCTTATGACTTAAGATCTCTTTCATGAACTTAGCATAAGAGGGTATTTGCTCAAGTGCCTCTGCAAACGGAATCTTTATTTCAAGGGTCCTGAGATAGTCTGCAAAGCGGGCAAATTGCTTATCCTGTTCCACTTGGCGGAGTTTCTGAGGATAAGGCATTTTGGCTTTGTATTCCTCAACCTTAGTTGCTGCAGGTTTATTGCCTACAGATGTGGGTTGAGAAGCCTTTTTAGATGGGTTATTATCAGCACTTGTATGTGTCTGATCCCCCACTGGCATTTGAATGCCAGGGGTGGAAGCTGGAGTGGCGTTAGACGCCAACTCCTCACCTATTTCTGGCATCTGAACGCCAGAACTATGCTTCCTTTGGGCGTTCAACGCCAATTCCTTGCGTGTATCTGGTGTTGAACGCCAGGACTGAACATCGTTTGGGCGTTCAGCGCCAGCTTCCCACCCATTTTCTGGCGTTTGAACACCAGAATTATTCCTCTCTGGGCTCTTAATGTCCTCAGAGGGATTTTGGGTAGTTTACTTATTTCTTGGCTTCCTGCTATCTTGAAGTGATGTTTTTAATGTTTTCCCACTTCTTAATTGAACTGCTTGGCACTCTTCTGTTATTTGTTTTGATAATTGCTGTTCTGTTTGCTTTAACTGTACTTCCATATTCATATTAGCCATTCTTGTTTCTTGTAATATCTCCTTGAATTTGGCTAAATATTTTGTTAGAAAGTCTAATTGCTAATTGAATTCCATAGCTTGTTCTGCAGGACTGAGTTCAACAGTCACTGTTTTAGCTTCTTCTTTCATGGAAGATTCACTGCTTAGGTACAGATGCTGATTCCTGGCAACTGTATCAATGAGCTCTTGAGCTTCTTCAATTATTTTTCTCATGTGTATAGATCCACCAGCTGAGTGGTCTAGAGAAATCTGAGCTCTTTCTGTAAGCCCATAGTAGAAGATGTTTAACTGCACCCACTCTGAAAACATTTCAGAGGGGCATTTTCTTAGCATCTTTCTGTATCTCTCTTAGGCATCATAAAGGGATTCATTATCTCCTTGTTTGAAGCCTTGGATGCTTAGCCTTAGCTGTGTCATCCTTTTCGGAGGAAAATAGTGATTCAGGAATTTTTCTGACAGCTGTTTCCATGTCTTTATGCTGTCTTTAGGTTGGTTATTTAACCACCTCTTAGCTTGGTCTTTTACAGCAAATGGAAACAATAATAATCTGTAGACATCCTGATCTACTTTCTTATCATGTACTGTATCAGCAATTTGTAAAAATTGTGCCAGAAACTCTGTAGGTTCTTCCTATGGAAGACCGGAATACTGGCAACTTTGCTGCACCATGATAATGAGCTAAGGATTCAACTCAAAACTACTAACTCCAATGGAGGGTATACATATACTACTCCCATATGAAGCAGTAGCGGGGTTACCATATAAGTCCAAAGCCCTTATGGACTGTTCATTTCCACTTAGTTCCATGATGGAGCAAGGGAGATGATATGGATGTTGATATTATTTATTTTATTAAATATAAAAATTTATTTTCGAAATAGTAAAATAAAATAAAATAAGATAAAATAAAAATTAAATAAAAATAAAAATAAAAATAAAAATAAAAAATTTGAAATTGTTTTGTGAAGATTTTCAAAAAAAAATTGAGGAGAGAGAGAAAGTGGTTAGGATATTTTTGAAAAAGATAATAAAATATATATATTTTTTAAATCTTAAGAGGGTAAGATTTGAAAAATTTTGAAATTGAAATATGAATTTGTACGAAAAAAATTTCGAAAAAGTAGCTTAAAAATAGTTAGAAAAGATATTTTTTTTTGAATTTTGAATTTTATGATGAAAGAGAAAAACACACAAAAGACCCAAGACTTAAAATTTTTAGATCTAATGCTCCTTATTTTCAAAAATTTTGGAGGGAAAACACTAAGGAAAACCAAACTTTAAAATTTTAGAATCAAAACACAAGAAAGACTCAAGAACACCTTGAAGATTCACAAGAACACAAGAACAAAAGAAAGAACACCAAACTTAAAATTTTTAGAAAACTTCAATAAAATTTTTGAAAATTATAAAAAGATTGACAAGAAAACACCAAACTTAAAGTTACAAGATTAAATCAAGAAACATTATTTTTGAAAAGGATTTTAAAAAGAAGATACCCAATTACCAAGAACATAGACCAACGCTCTAGCCAATTGGGCAGTAAATGTAACATTTGTTTTGAATAGGTATATTCCTTTTGGAAGGCTAATGCTTTGGAAAAACACAAGCAAAACAAGAAAAGACACAGAACAAGAGAAATTAAAGATCAACAAGAAAAATCAACAAGAACAACTTGAAGATCAAAGAGCACAAATTCGAAAATTTAAAGGGAAAATATAAAATATGTAATTGACACCAAACTTAGAACAAAACACTAAACTCACGAAAAATTAAAAATTTGATAAAGAAAAATAATATTTTTGAAAAATTTTTGAAAAGGGAATAAAGGACTCAGAATTTAATGACTCTATAGCAACAAAAATAAATTATTCCTAATCTAAGCAATAAAATAAACCTTTAGTTGTTCAAACTCGAACAATCCCCGGCAATGGCGCCAAAAACTTGGTGCACGAAAGTATAATCCCAATATCAAAATCAAGATTTCTTATGATTTCGTACCACTAACCAGCAAGTGCACTGGGTCGTCCAAGTAATACCTTACGTGAGTAAGGGTCGATCCCACGGAGATTATTGGTTTGAAGCAAGCTATGTTTATTTTATTATTCTTAGTCAGGATATCAATTATAATTATCAGTTTGAATTATTAGAAAAATAAAAGAACGTGAAATAATTACTTGTTATGCAATAATAGAGAATATGTTGGAGTTTTAGAGATGCTTTGTCCTTCTCATTTAAGCTTTCCTCTTGTATTCCTCTTCCCACATGCAAGGCTCCTTCCATGGCAAGCTATATGTAGGGTGTCACCGTTGTCAATGGCTACTTCCCATCCTTTGAGTGAAAATGGTCCAAATGCTCTGTCACAACACGGCTAATTAGCTGTTGGTTCTCGATCATGTCAGAATAGAATCCATTGATTCTTTTGCGTTTGTCATCACGCCCAACACTTGCGAGTTTGAAGCTCGTCACAATCATCCAATCCCAGAATCCTACTCGGAATACCACAGACAAGGTTTAGACTTTCCGGATTCTCATGAATGCCGCCATCAATTCCAGCTTATACCACAAAGATTCTGATTAAGGAATCTAAGAGATAGTCATTCAATCTGATGTAGAACGGAGGTGGTTGTCAGGCACACGTTCATGGATTGAGGAAGGTGATGAGTGTCACGGATCATCACCTTCTTCATAGTTAAGCGCGAATGAACATCTTAGATAAAAACAAGTGTGTTTGAATGGAAAACAGAAGTAATTGCATTAATTCATCGAGACGCTGCAGAGCTCCTCACCCCCAACAATAGAGTTTAAAGACTCATGCCGTCAAAGAGTATAAAATTCAGATCTAAAAATGTCATGAGGTACAAAATAAGTCTGTAAAAGTTGTTTAAATACTAAACTAGTAACCTAGGTTTACAGAAAATGAGTAAACTAAGATAATTGGTGCAGAAATCCACTTCTAAGGCCAACTTGGTGTGTGCTGGGGCTGAGACTTAAGCTTCTCACGTGCCTGGGTTGTTTCTGGAGTTGAATGCCAAGTTGTAAGGTGTTTTGGGCGCTGGACTCCAACTTGTAACATGTTTCTGGCGCTAGACGCCAGACTGCAACATGGAACTGGCGTTGAACGCCAGTTTATGTCATCTATCTTCTCGCAAAGTATGGACTATTATATATTGCTGGAAAGCCCTGGATGTCTACTTTCCAACCCAATTGAGAGCACATCAATGGGTTTCTTGTAGCTCCAAAAAATCCATTTCGAGTGCAGGGAGGTCAGGATCCAACAACATCAGCAGTCCTTTTTCAGCCTAACTCAGATTTTTACTCAGCTCCCTCAATTTCAGCCAGAAAATACCTGAAATCACAGAAAAACATACAAACTCATAGTAAAGTCCAGAAATATGATTTTTGCCTAAAAATAATAATATTTTACTAAAAGCTAATTAAAACATACTAATATCTACATGAAGTTACCCCCAAAAAGCGTATAAAATATCCGCTATCTAGGTCAGGAATTGCACGAAACCCATGTAGAACAAGGGTGATTGTCACTGGTCACCCTCAATTCATAAGATGAAGAACGAGGTTGGATAAGAGAACAGAATCAGAGATATTGAATGAAAACAGTAATACTATTGATCCATGAAACTTAATAGAGCTCCTAACCTTAACCTTAGAAGGTTAGCGACTCATGCTAATAGAAAAATACAATGAAAGGTTCGAATGGGCAAGAAACCTCTAAACAGGGTGAACTCTTGTATATATATACTAACCTAACGATTAAGAATTACAGAAATAAGATAAACTAAGTTCATAGTGCAAAAATTCACTTCTGAAGCTCATTTCGTGAGTGTTTGGGCTGAGCTTGAGTGTCTTCCACGTGCTAGTGTCCCTTAGGGGCGTTGAACGTTGGCTAGGGAACCCCTTTTGGGCATTGAACTCCAGTTGCTCCCCTGTGGGCGCTGGATGCCAGGAATAGGGTTGGTGGCTGGTGTTAAACGCTAGTTTTGGGCCTTCATTTCTGAAACAAAGTATAAACTATTATATGTTTCTGGAAAGCTTTGAATGTTAGCTTTCCATAGCCGTTGAGAGCGCGCCATTTGAATTTATGTAGCTCCAGAAAAGCACCTTTGAGTGCATGGAGGTCAGATCCTAACAATATCTGCTATCCTTTCTCTGCTTCTGAATCAGACTTTTGCTCAAACTCCTCAATTTCAGCCAGAAAATACCTGAAATCACCATAAAACACAAAAACTCAAAGTAGAATCCAAAAATGTCAATTTTGCACTAAAACCTATGAAAACATAATAAAACTTAAACAAAACATAACAAAACTATATGAAAATAATACCAAAAAAAGTGTATAAAATATCCACTCATCATAATCTGAATTTTTTTGGACATTTTAGTCTCATTTTTTATTAAAAGAATGGCATTTTTGGTGTAAGAAATACACGCAACTTCTATAAACCTCAATATAGGTGTTATATATTTAACTAAGATAATCAATGTTTTTTTTTCAATTAATTGAATGTTATTGAGAAAAGTTGGCTCGAAAACTTTTTTCCGTTTAATAATAATATTAGCATAAAGTAAAATATAAAAATTCGTGTGTTCAAAATCCTGTAGCGAAAGTTAACAAAGGAAGAAGAAAGGAAAAAATGACTACATATTATATTTTAAGCTATTTTTTAAATTTTACTATATCAAGAATTATCATTGCCATATATTTTTAACGTTTAGAAAATAGTTGTAGAGAATAAAAACAAAAGTATGAATAGAATTATCGAATGTTATTTTGCAAAGATGATTACCCTCTGTAGCATGAGATTAAGAGTCATGTTTTTAACGTTTTCTATTTTTTTTATATTAAAAAAACACGAGTCAATGTGACTCTCAGCAACTCTTTTACGAGTATGATGTATCTAATGAAATTAATTAGACCCGACAAGGGGAATTATCTTTAGGATTACGTTACATATTGTAAGGAAAATATGAAGTAAAGACAAGAACGGTTTATCAGCGAAAACACTAAAAATAATTTTTGTTTATAAGGGATAAGTACTTTTTTCGTCCCCAAGGTTTGGGGTCAAAATCAAAATTGTTTCCGACCTTTTTTTGTTATTAAAATCATTCTCAACGTTTAAAAACGATTTAAAATCATCCTTTCCCAAATTTTTGGACCAAAATACCCTTAACTATTAATAAAAATAAAAAATAATATTAAAAAAAACCACCCCCACCCCATTTCTTCGTCTCTCTCCTCCCCCCCCCCCAATTTCTTCGTCTCTCTCTCCATCACCCCCAACCCGCCACTGCCCCGCGTCCAGCACGTTGCCGCCCTGCGTCCAGCCCGCCGCCGCCCCTGCTTTTGCTTTCTGCCTTCTGCTTCTTCTTATTCTTTTTCTTCTTCTTCTATGAACTGAATTTTTAATGAAATTTGTTGTTGTTGATGAAATTTGTTGTTGCTGAAATTTGAATTTATGAATTTTTGATAAAATTTGTTGTTCTTGCTGATGAAATCTAATGATGATGATGATGACCATGAAGAGAGGGCATGAGGAAGGGGGTTGGGGGTTACGGTGAGGGGTAAGGGGGTGAGGGGTGGGAGGGGGTTACGGTGAGAGGGAGTGGGGTGAGGGATGAGGGGTGGGAGGGGGTTACGGTTAGAGGGAAGGGGAGACGGAGAAGGGGAGGAGGGAAGGGGAGACGGGGAGGGGAGACCGGGGGTAGGGGTGGGGGTGGGGTGGGGGTGGGGGAGGGGAGGGGAGGGGTAGGCAGGAAGGGGAGGAGGGAAGGGAGGGGAGGGGGAGGAGGAGGGGAGGGGAGACCGGGGTTGGGGGAGGGGTGGGGTGGGCGAGGGGAGGGGAGGGCGGGAAGTGGAGGAGGAGGGGGGAAGGGTAGACCGGTGAGGAGTGGGAGGAGGGGTTACAATGGAGAGGGAGTGGGGTGAGGGGTGGGAGGGGGGTTACGGTGAGGGAGGGTGGTGGTGGTGGTGGTAGGAGAATGATGATGATGAAGGTATTTTGGTCCAAAAATTTGGGAAAGGATGATTTTAAAGGGTTTTTAAACGTTGAGGATGATTTTAATAAAAAAAAAAGATCGGGGACGATTTTGATTTCGACCCCAGACCTTGGTGACGAAAAAAGTACTTATCCCTTTTTATAACTTATGCGATTAAATAAGTAATACTAAAGATACTCTAAAAAATAAATATAATGGCAGAAATTAAAATATTAGATATTAAAATTTTTATCGTAGAAAAATTCTTTAAGGAGGGACAAAAACCCATGAGATCTAGTCTAGTAAAATGTTCACTATTAAAATAATGGGTACACAATCAGTCTTTCTACTAGCACTAAGGTATCTTAACAATCAACAAAATATATCATCAAAACTGATAGAATTAACATTAATCCTCCACAAAGTGGGTATCTCAAATCAGACAAAAAAAAATACAATACAACTAACAATTATATCCTATTATTCATCTCTACACCAGAAACAACATACTAAAATTTAAAAAAAAAATAAGTTTACCAATTTAATGTGTGCAAAATTAGACTATAATTTTTCCTTTTCTTCTTCTCTTTGACGACGCTTATTCTCACCCTCTTCTCTCTCTATTTTCTTTATTTTATTATGTGTGTTAATACACACGCACAGTCTCTCTCTTTTCTTTTACTCTTTTATTTTTTTATTTTATTTTATTTAGCTTGTAGGTCCTATTTAAGTTGGAGATTTACCAATAATTTTTTTTTATCGACTCAAGTGGAGATAGGCTGCTCCACCAAACTTTTCTTCTCTTTGTAAGAATTAAACTTAATTGCAGGTAGACTCCTAGTCATCATATTTAAATCATTATAATCGGTATGAATCTTCTCATATGTATGTGACTTCATCTCAAGCGCTTGACGTATCCAATGATACCTCAACTCTACGTGCTTCGATCAAAAATGAAATGTTAGATTCTTACTGAGTTGGATAACACTTTAGTTATCACAAAATAATACAAACTTCTCTTGATTGATGCCTAACTCTTGTAGAAATTTCTTCATCCAAAAGAGTTTTTTAGAAGCTTCAACAAAATAATATATTCTGACAAAACAATATATTTATAAAGTTGCACTACAAGAAAGTTTCAGAATAGTGACCAATTTTAGTAGCCAACAAAAGCGGTCATTATTAGCGACCGATTTTGCGACCAATCAAAATTTTTTAGAAAAAAAAAGGTTGGTTGCTAAATTGGTCGCTAAATTTTAATTAGCGACCGATTTAGTGACCACCCACTCTTGGTCACTAAAATTGGTCGCTATTTTCTAATTTTAGCAACCAAAACAAAAGAAATGCTTTAGGAGTTTGTTGGTGACTAAATCGATCGCTATTTTTAATTTAGTGACCGATTTTGCGACCAATATAAAAAGAAGCTTAGTAATTGTTGGTCGCTAAGAAGTTGGTCACTAAATCGGTTGTTAAGTATTAAAATAGCAAGTGATTTAGCGACCTAATTAGCAACCGATATAAAAATAGGCTGAGAAAGTAATGGGTTGCTAATTCGGTTGCTAAGGTAGCGGTCACTAAAATCGATTACTTAGAGATAATATAGCAACCAATTTTAGCGACCAACTATAAAATCACGAGGTTAGAACAATTGGTCATAAATCGGTCGCTACTATAATTCTTAGCGATCAAATTTTGTACAAACTAAAAATAAATTATAAATTAATTAGTTGCTAAATCGGTCACTATTTTTTTACTAATCAATATATTGAACAAATTAAATTTCAAAATAAATTAAAAGAAAACATAAGTTTTGAACCCTAATTTATACTGAGCTCTCTCCTCCCAGTATCCCTCTCTCCGCCTCCCTCACTCTCCGGTGAGTCCTGGTCGGTGCCGTTCTTGTTGGCGCCATTCTCGTCGGTGTCATATTTCCTCCTCGAGTCTTCCTCATCATCTGCTCCATCGCTGCATTCTTCCTCTACGCATTCAACCATTGTCGCAGTTTGTCGCATCCCCATCTAGATATACTGTTGCGCGTTGTTCTTTTCTCAGCGCCGCCTCCTGTAGTAACTTCTTCTCCGGTAACAATAGCAGTCTTTCGGTTAAGAAGATTTTCTCCTTTAGTTAAGGTACTTTATCTTCGTATCTCACTATTTTGATTTTGATTTTGATTTAGTTTTATCTATTAGAATATTAATTAAGCCTCTCTAATCTGTTGTTGCTTATCTATTTCTTTGTATTTTTGTCGATTATGTGCTTTAATTTCAAATTATTAGCTTTGTCACAGATCATTGCATCACTGTCCATATCCATCGTTGCTCATCATACAAATCCTCTGGTGAAGTTGACAGGTATATAATTTTTTATTTTGTATTATTTTCATTGTTTTTCGCTTTTGGCGTTATTTTCAAATTATTTGCATTATGCATTTTTTAATTTCTGATTTTTGTTTCTAATTCATGTACATATTAGGTCAAATTTTAGGTACGCCACTTTCTTTTTGAGGAATCGAGCATCGATTCCAGTGTTCTTTTCTCCTTGCAAAGGAGCTGGTGCAATTAATACATCCTGGTGATCTTGAATTGCAGAACAATAAAGACAACACTGCCTTTTGCTTTGCTGCAGCAGTTGGGATTGAGGTATGTCTAGTCTTTGCTTTTGCAAAGGAGAGTGCCAAACTTTGTTGATTGAGGTATGTCTAGTCTTTGACATACTTTAATGCATGCAAGTTCTTATAATTCTATCCACCTTTTTAAGTGGTGTACAAAACTAGCTCCGCACGTTTTGCACAGATAGACTGGCAAGTATATTGGGTCGTCCAAGTAATACCTCAGGTGAGTGAGGGTCGATTCCACAGAGATTGTTGGTTTAAGCAAGCAGTGGTTACCTTGTAGATCTTACTCATACAGATAGAAAATATGGTTCGTCACAGAAAAAAGCATAAAACAGATAAAATAAATAAAATGTTACTAGATAAGGGTGAAATCAATAGTATGAGAATGGTTGAGGCTTTGGAGATGCTTCTTCCTTCTGGATCAACTTTTCTCACCATCTACTCCAACTTCTGATTGATTCAGTCCATGGTAGGCTGTATATGATTAACGTCAGGTTAGCGATCAGTAATCTTCTCTGCTTCACATCAAACGCCGGGTCAGCGGTCATCCAATCTGAACAGAGGTGAAGCACTAGCAGTCCATTCCGTTGGTGATCCTACTTAAAATGCCACAGACAAGGTCGGATCTTCCATATAAGAGAATGTTGCTTCCTTGGTTCTATCCTATACGACAAAGACCCTAATCGCCTCGACCCTCAGCTGAAGTGATGTCTCGAGAAGTCCCCAACGAAGCCGTGGATTAGCTATCTAAGAGATGTATAATCAAGCTTGTAGTTCAATACTATCCCGTCAAGGACTCGCAAGAACCTATGTGGAATTGGGATGACGGTCCAATTACACTCCCAACCCATTAGGATGAAGAACAAAGATACATCTTAGAAAAGAATCAAGCATAGATTGAAGTAGAATAGTGATATTATTAATTCATAAGAATCAATAGAGCTCCTAAGCTTAACCTTAGGTGGTTAGTGACTCGTACTGTACAATGAAACAATGAAAAACGTAAAAGTGGGTAAGTGCTCCTAACAAGGGTGAACTATTGTCTATAGATACTAATATGCTAACTCAGAATTACAGAAATCAGATAAACTAGTCTTGTAGTGTGAAAATCCTCTTTCTGGGTCCACTTAGTGAGTGTTTGGGCTAAGCCAAGGGTGTCTCCACATGCTAGGACTCCTTAGGGGAGTTGAACGCTGGCTTGGGACTCCCTTTTGGGCGTTTGATGTCATGAAAACTATCTCTCAACAATTTTCTTACCGGCAAGTACACCGGATTATCGTCAAGTAAAAACTCACAATAGAGTGAGGTCGAATCCCACAGGGATTGGTTGGTTGAGTGATAGCGCGAAATTGTGATCAATACTTTTCACAACACAAATAATCCTCGGTAATGAATCCAAAAACTTGGTATTCAATACCATGGCATAAACACAACTTCGCACAACTAACCAGCAAGTGTACTGGGTCGTCCAAGTAATAAACCTTACGCGAGTAAGGGTCGATCCCACAGAGATTGTTGGTATGAAGCAAGCTATGGTCACCTTGTAAATCTTAGTCAGGCAAACTCAAATGGATATGGGGTGATATACGAATAAACATAAAGATAAAGATAGAGATACTTATGTAATTCATTGGTAGGAACTTCAGATAAGCGTATGAAGATGCTGGTCCCTTCCGTCTCTCTGCTTTCCTACTGTCTTCATCCAATCCTTCTTATTCCTTTCCATGGCAAGCTTAAGCAAGGGTTTCACCGTTGTCAGTGGCTACCTCCCATCCTCTCAGTGGAAATGTTCAACGCACCCTGTCACGGCACGGCTATCCATCTGTCGGTTCTCGATCAGGCCGGAATAGAATCCAGTGATTCTTTTGCGTCTGTCACTAACGCCCCGCCCTCAGGAGTTTGAAGCACGTCACAGTCATTCAATCATTGAATCCTACTCAGAATACCACAGACAAGGTTAGAGCTTCCGGATTCTCTTGAATACCGCCATCAGTTCTAGCCTATACCACGAGGACTCTGATCTCACGGAATGGCTGGCTCGGTTGTCAGGCGAGCACTCGGTTGTCAGGCGATCAACCATGCATCGTGTATCAGGAATCCAAGAGATATTCACCCAATCGAAGGTAGAACGGAGGTGGTTGTCAGTCACACGTTCATAGGTGAGAATGATGATGAGTGTCACGGATCATCACATTTATCAAGTTGAAGAACAAGTGATATCTTAGAACAAGAACAAGCGGAATTGAATAGAAGAACAATAGTAATTGCATTAATACTCGAGGTACAGCAAAGCTCCACACCTTAATCTATGGTGTGTAGAAACTCCACCGTTGAAAATACATAAGAACAAGGTCTAGGCATGGCTGAATGGCCAGTCTCCCAATGAGGGTTCAATCATCAAAACATGATCAAAAGATCCAAAGATTGAAAGATCTCCGAAATACAATAGTAAAAGGTCCTACTTATAGAAAACTAGTAGCCTAGGGTGTACAGAGATGAGTAAATGACATAAAAATCCACTTCCAGGCCCACTTGGTGTGTGCTTGGGCTGAGCATTGAAGCATTTTCGTGTAGAGACTCTTCTTGGAGTTAAACGCCAGCTTTTGTGCCAGTTTGGGCGTTTAACTCCCATTTTGGTGCCAGTTCCGGCGTTTAACGCTGGAATTTCTGAGGGTGACTTTGTACGCCGGTTTGGGCCATCAAATCTTGGGCAAAGTATGGACTATCATATATTGCTGGAAAGCCCAGGATGTCTACTTTCCAACGCCGTTGAGAGCGCGGCAATTGGGCTTCTGTAGCTCCAGAAAATCCACTTCGAGTGCAGGGAGGTCAGAATCCAACAGCATCTGCAGTCCTTTTTAGTCTCTGAATCAGATTTTTGCTCAGGTCCCTCAATTTCAGCCAGAAAATACCTGAAATCACAGAAAAACACACAAACTCATAGTAAAGTCCAGAAAAGTGAATTTTAACTAAAAACTAATAAAAATATACTAAAAACTAACTAACTAGATTATACTAAAAACATACTAAAAACAATGCCAAAAAGCGTACAAATTATCCGCTCATCACAACACCAAACTTAAATTGTTGCTTGTCCTCAAGCAACTGAAAATCAAATAAGATAAAAAGAAGAGAATATGCAATGAATTCCAAAAACATCTATGAAGATCAGTATTAATTAGATGAGCGGGGCTTTTTAGCTTTTTGCCTCTGAACAGTTTTGGCATCTCACTCTATCCTTTGAAATTCAGAATGATTGGCTTCTTTAGGAACTCAGAATCCAGATAGTGTTATTGATTCTCCTAGTTAAGTATGATGATTCTTGAACACAGCTACTTATTGAGTCTTGGCCGTGGCCCAAAGCACTCTGTCTTCCAGTATTACCACCGGATACATACATGCCACAGACACATAATTGGGTGAACCTTTTCAGATTGTGACTCAGCTTTGCTAGAGTCCCCAACTAGAGGTGTCCAGGGTTCTTAAGCACACTCTTTTTGCCTTGGATCACAACTTTATTTCTTTCTTTTTTCTATTTTTTTTCGAATTTTCTTTTTCTTTTTCTCTCTTTTTTTTTCGAATTTTTTTTTCGTTTTTCTCTCTTTTTTTTGTATTCACTGCTTTTTCTTGCTTCAAGAGTCATTTTTATGATTTTTCAGATCCTCAGTAACATGTCTCCTTTTTCATCATTCTTTCAAGAGCCAACATTCATGAACCACAAATTCAAAAGACATATGCACTGTTTAAGCATACATTCAGAAAACAAAAGTATTGCCACCACATCAAGATAATTAAACTGTTATAAAATTTAAAATTCATGCAATTCTTCCCTTTTTCAGTTAAGAACATTTTTCATTTAAGAGAGGTGATGGATTCATAGGACATTCATAACTTTAAGGCATAGACACTAAGACATTAATGATCACAAGACACAAACATAGACAAACATAAGCACTAAAATTCGAAAAATAGAAAATAAAGAACAAGGAAGTTAAAGAACGGGTCCACCTTAGTGATGGCGGCTTGTTCTTCCTCTTGAAGATCCTATGGAGTGCTTGAGCTCCTCAATGTCTCTTCCTTGTCTTTGTTGCTCCTCTCTCATGATTCTTTGATCTTCTCTAATTTCATGGAGGATGATGGAGTGTTCTTGGTGCTCCACCCTTAGTTGTCCCATGTTGGAACTCAATTCTCCTAGGGAGGTGTTTAGTTGCTCCCAATAGTTTTGTGGAGGAAAGTGCATCCCTTGAGGAATCTCAGGGATCTCATGATGAGTGGGGTCTCTTGTGTGCTCCATCCTCTTCTTAGTGATGGGCTTGTCCTCATCAATAGGGATGTCTCCCTCTATGTCAACTCCAACTGAATAACAGAGGTGACAAATGAGATGAGGAAAGGCTAACCATACCAAACTTAAAAGGTTTGCTCGTCCTCGAGCAAAAGAAGAAGGAAGAGAGTAGAAAAAGAAGAAATGAGGAAGAAGGGAATGGCTTTGTGTTTGGCCAAAGGAGGAGGAAGTGGTGTTTAGGTTGTGTGAAAATGAAGGAGTGAATGAGGGTTTATATAGGAGTGGGGGAAGGGTAGGGTTCGGTCAAGTGAGGGTGGGTTTGGTTGGGAAAGTGGTTTGAATTTGAATGGTGAGGTAGGTGGGGTTTTATGAAGGATGGATGTGAGTGGTGAAGAGAAAGATGGGATTTGATAGGTGAAGGGTTTTTGGGGAAGAGGTGTTGAGGTGATTGGAGAATGGGTGAAGAAGAGAGAGAGAGTGGTAGGGTAGGTGGGGATCCTGTGGGGTCCACAGATCCTGAGGTGTCAAGGAAAAGTCATCCCTGCACCAAATGGCAAGCAAATTTGCGTTTTGAGCCAATTCTGGCGTTAAACGCCGGGCTGGTGCCCATTTCTGGCGTTTAACGCCAGCTTCTTGCCCTTTTCTGGCGTTTAACGCCAGTCTGGTGCCCCTTTCTGGCGTTAAACGCCCAGAATGGTGCCAGACTGGGCGTTAAACGCCCATTTGCTAGCCTGACTGGCGTTTAAACGCCAGCAGGTTCTTCCTCCAGGGTGTGTTGTTTTTCTTTCTGTTTTTCATTCTGTTTTTGCTTTTTTCATTGATTTTGTGACTTCTCATGATCATCAACCTACAAAAGACATAAAATAACAAAGGAAAATAGATAAGATATAACATTGGGTTGCCTCCCAACAAGCGCTTCTTTAATGTCAGTAGCTTGACAGAGGACTCTCATGGAGCCTCACAGATACTCAGAGCAATGTTGGAACCTCCCAACACCAAACTTAGAGTTTGAATGTGGGGGTTCAACACCAAACTTAGAGTTTGGTTGTGGCCTCCCAACACCAAACTCAGAGTTTGACTGTGGGGGCTCTGTTTGACTCTGTCTTGAGAGAAGCTCTTCATGCTTCCTCTGCATGGTGATAGAGGGATATCCTTGAGCCTTAAACACAAGGGATTTTTCATTCACTTGAATGATCAATTCTCCTCTATCAACATCAATCACAGCCTTTGCTGTGGCTAGGAAGGGTCTGCCAAGGATGATGGATTCATCCATGCACTTCCCAGTCTCTAGGACTATGAAATCAGCAGGGATGTAATGGTCTTCAACTTTTACCAGAACATCCTCTACAAGTCCATAGGCTTGTTTTCTTGAATTGTTTGCCATCACTAGTGAGATTTTTGCAGCTTGCACCTCAAAGATCCCTAGCTTCTCCATTACAGAGAGAGGCATGAGGTTTACACTTGATCCTAGGTCACACAAGGCCTTCTTGAAGGTCATGGTGCCTATGGTACAAGGTATTGAAAACTTCCCAAGATCCTGTCTCTTTTGAGGCAGTTTCTGCCTAGACAAGTCATCTAATTCTTTGTTGAGCAAAGGGGGTTCATCCTCCCAAGTATCATTTCCAAATAACTTGTCATTTAGCTTCATGATTGCTCCAAGGTATTTAGCAACTTGCTCTTCAGTGACATACTCATCCTCTTCAGAGGAAGAATACTCATCAGAGCTCATGAATGGCAGAAGTAAGTCCAATGGAATCTCTATGGTCTCATTTTGAGCCTCAGATTCCCATGGTTCCTCATTGAGGAACTCATTGGAGGCCAGTGGACGTCCATTGAGGCCTTCCTCAGTGGCGTTCACTGCCTTTTCCTCCTCTCCAAATTCGGCCATGTTGATGGCTTTGCACTCTCCTTTTGGATTTTCTTCTCTATTGCTTGTAAGAGTACTAGGAGGGAGTTCAGTAATTTTCTTGCTCAGCTGATCCACTTGTGCCTCCAAATTTCTAATGGAGGACCTTGTTTCAGTCATGAAACTTTGAGTGGTTTTGATTAGGTCAGAGACCATGGTTGCTAAGTCAGAGTGGTTCTGCTTAGAACTCTCTGTCTGTTGCTGAGAAGATGATGGAAAAGGCTTGCTATTGCTAAACCTGTTTCTTCCACCATTATTATTATTGAAACCTTGTTGAGGTCTCTGTTGATCCTTCCATGAGTGATTTGGATGATTTCTCCATGAAGGATTATAGGTGTTTCCATAGGGTTCTCCCATGTAATTCACCTCTTCCATTGAAGGGTTCTCAGGATCATAAGCTTCTTCTTCAGATGAAGCTTCCTTAGTACTACCTGGTGCATTTTGCATTCCAGACAGACTTTGAGAAATCATATTGACTTGTTGAGTCAATATTTTGTTCTGAGCCAATATGGCATTCAGAGTGTCAATCTCAAGAACTCCTTTCTTCTGACTAGTCTCATTGTTCACAGGATTCCTTTCAGAAGTGTACATGAATTGGTTATTTGCAACCATTTTAATCAGCTCTTGAGCTTCAGTAGGCATCTTCTTCAGATGAAGAGATCCTCTAGCAGAGCTATCCAAAGACATTTTGGATAGTTCAGACAGACCATCATAGAAAATACCTATGATGCTCCATTCAGAAAGCATATCAGATGGACACTTTCTGATTAATTGTTTGTATCTTTCCCAAGCTTCATAGAGGGATTCTCCTTCCTTCTGTCTGAAGGTTTGGACTTCCACTCTAAGCTTACTCAATTTTTGAGGTGGAAAGAACTTTGCCAAGAAGGCATTGACTAGCTTTTCCCAAGAGTCCAGGCTTTCTTTAGGTTGTGAGTCCAACCATGTCCTAGCTCTGTCTCTTACAGCAAAAGGGAATAGCATAAGTCTGTAGACCTCAGGGTCAACCCCATTAGTCTTGACAGTGTCACAGATTTGCAAGAATTCAGCTAAGAACTGATGAGGATCTTCCAATGGAAGTCCATGGAACTTGCAATTCTGTTGCATTAGAGAAACTAATTGAGGCTTAAGCTCAAAGTTGTTTACTCCAATGGCAGGGATAGAGATGCTTCTCCCATAGAAATCGGGAGTAGGTGCAGTAAAGTCACCCAGCACCTTCCTTGCATTGTTGGCATTGTTGTTTTTGGCTGCCATGTGTTCTTCTTCTTTGAAGAATTCGGTCAGGTCCTTCACAGAGAGTTGTGCCTTAGCTTCTCTTAGCTTTCGCTTCAAGGTCCTTTCAAGTTCAGGATCAGCCTCAACAAGAATGCTTTTGTCCTTGCTCCTGCTCATAAGAAAGAGAAGAGAACAAGAAAATATGGAATCCTCTATGTCACAGTATAGAGATTCCTTGAGGTGTCAGAGGAAAAGAAAAATAGAAGGCAGAAGTAGAAAATTCAAACTTATCAAAGAAGATGGAGTTCGAATTTTGCATTAAGGAATAGTGTTAGTCCATAAATAGAAGGATGTGAGAAGAAGGGAAGTAATTTTCGAAAATTAAGTAAAAGATTTTGAAAACATTTTGGAAAACTTTAATTGATTTTCGAAAACCATGATTGAGAGAGAAGTAAAGTGATTTTTGAAAAAGATTTTGAAATTAGAAATTAAAAAGATTTGATTGAAAGCTATTTTGAAAAAGATGTGGTTAAGAAGATATGATTGGTTTTAAAAAAAGATGTGATTGAGAAGATATGATTTGAAAAACATTTTAAAAAGATTTGAATTTGAAAATTAATGACTTGGCTATCAAGAAAAGATATGATTCAAACATTAAACCTTTCTCAACAGAAAAGGCAACATACTTGAAATGTTGAATCAAATCATTAATTGATAGCAAGTATCTTTGAAAAAGGAAAGAAATTGAATTTGAAAACATATGATTGAAAAGATATGATTTGAAAAAGATTTGATTTTGAAAAACTTTGAAAACTTGAAAAAAAATTGATTTGAAAACAGAATCTTCCCTCTTGTGCCATCCTGGCGTTAAACGCCCAGAATGGTGCACATTCTGGCGTTTAACGCCCAAAACACTACCTTTTTGGGCGTTAAACGCCCAACCAGGTACCCTGGCTGGCGTTTAAACGCCAGTCTGTCCTTCTTCACTGGGCGTTTTGAACGCCCAGCTTTTTCTGTGCATTTCCTCTGCAGTATGTTCTGAATCTTCAATTCTCTGTATTATTGACTTGAAAAGACACAAATTACAAATATTTTTGGATTTTTACTAGTGAGGAATAATCAAAATGCAACTAAAATCAAATAACAATGCATGCAAGACACCAAACTTAGCAGTTTGTATACTACTGACACTAATGAGAATGCCTATGAGACACATAAACACTCAAGTCAAAAGAATTCAAATATCAGAGTAAGAAATCATCAAAAACAACTTGAAGATCCTTAAGACACATGAATGAGTGTATGCAATTGACACCAAACTTAAAATGAAACACTAGACTAAAAAATATTTTTGGATTTTATGATTTTGTAAATTTTTTGTGCTTTTTTTTTCGAAAATAAAATGGGAAAAGGTATCAAAATTCTTAATGAGAATTCCAGGGATCATGCAATGTTAGTCTAAAGCTTCAGTCTAAAGGAATTAGACATGGTCAGCCAAGCTTCAGCAGAACATTGCATTCAAGAGCTAAATTGATGAAGATCAATCAGCTTTGGTGATGATAAGAACATCACCCTGAAACACTAGAATTCATTCTTAAGAACTCTGAAGAAAAAAAAATACCTAATCTAAGCAACAAGATGAACCGTCAGTTGTCCAAACTCAACAATCCCCGGCAACGGCGCCAAAAACTTGATAGCGCGAAATTGTGATCAATACTTTTCACAACACAAATAATCCCCGGTAATGAATCCAAAAACTTGGTATTCAATACCATGGCATAAACACAACTTCGCACAACTAACCAGCAAGTGTACTGGGTCGTCCAAGTAATAAACCTTACGCGAGTAAGGGTCGATCCCACAGAGATTGTTGGTATGAAGCAAGCTATGGTCACTTTGTAAATCTTAGTCAGGCAAACTCAAATGGATATGGGGTGATATACGAATAAACATAAAGATAAAGATAGAGATACTTATGTAATTCATTGGTAGGAACTTCAGATAAGCGTATGAAGATGCTGGTCCCTTCCGTCTTTCTGCTTTCCTACTGTCTTCATCCAATCCTTCTTACTCCTTTACATGGCAAGCTTAAGCAAGGGTTTCACCGTTGTCAGTGGCTACCTCCCATCCTCTCAGTGGAAATGTTCAACGCACCCTGTCACGGCACGGCTATCCATCTGTCGGTTCTCGATCAGGCCGGAATAGAATCCAGTGATTCTTTTGCGTCTGTCACTAACGCCCCGCCCTCAGGAGTTTGAAGCACGTCACAGTCATTCAATCATTGAATCCTACTCAGAATACCACAGACAAGGTTAGACTTTCCGGATTCTCTTGAATGCCGCCATCAGTTCTAGCCTATACCACGAAGACTCTGATCTCACAGAATGGCTGGCTCGGTTGTCAGGTGATCAACCATGCATCGTGTATCAGGAATCCAAGAGATATTCACCCAATCGAAGGTAGAACGGAGGTGGTTGTCAGTCACACGTTCATAGGTGAGAATGATGATGAGTGTCACGGATCATCACATTCATCAAGTTGAAGAACAAGTGATATCTTAGAACAAGAACAAGCGGAATTGAATAGAAGAACAATAGTAATTGCATTAATACTCGAGGTACAGCAGAGCTCCACACCTTAATCTATGGTGTGTAGAAACTCCACCGTTGAAAATACATAAGAACAAGGTCTAGGCATGGCCAAATGGCCAGCCTCCCAATGAGGGTTCAATCATCAAAACATGATCAAAAGATCCAAAGATTGAAAGATCTCCCCAATACAATAGTAAAAGGTCCTGCTTATAGAAAACTAGTAGCCTAGGGTGTACAGAGATGAGTAAATGACATAAAAATCCACTTCCGGGCCCACTTGGTGTGTTCTTGGGCTGAGCATTGAAGCATTTTCGTGTAGAGACTCTTCTTGGAGTTAAACGCCAGCTTTTGTGCCAGTTTGGGCGTTTAAGTCCCATTTTGGTGCCAGTTCCAGCATTTAACGCTGGAATTTCTGAGGGTGACTTTGTACGCCGGTTTGGGCCATCAAATCTTGGGCAAAGTATGGACTATCATATATTGCTGGAAAGCCCAGGATGTCTACTTTCCAACGCCGTTGAGAGCGCGCCAATTGGGCTTCTGTAGCTCCAGAAAATCCACTTCGAGTGCAGGGAGGTCAGAATCCAACAGCATCTGCAGTCCTTTTTAGTCTCTGAATCAGATTTTTGCTCAGGTCCCTCAATTTCAGCCAGAAAATACCTGAAATCACAGAAAAACACACAAACTCATAGTAAAGTCCAGAAAAGTGAATTTTAACTAAAAACTAATAAAAATATACTAAAAACTAACTAGATTATACTAAAAACATACTAAAAACAATGCCAAAAAGCGTACAAATTATCCGCTCATCATTGAGCAACTTTAATTGGAAGATTGCTCTAGTTGAACTAAATCGGAATTCAAATTGATGTTGTAGAATGTAAATTGGAGAGAAACTTAAATTGCAAGCAATTAAAGGACAAAAGCTTAAATTGAAAGAAATTAAATGGGAATGGGGATTAATCATGAAATTAAAGAGTGGAATTTAAAGAATGGGTAAGAGCAGAGAACGGGAAGCTCATTGGGGTCAAGAGACGTGATAATCCTCTGGATCAAGTTCATTTTCATCTCTACCTCAATCAATGCATTTATTGATCTCCTTGACAATCTTAGGTGATTAGATCCCAATTCCTTGGCAATCTAATCTCTCTAAGCTTGAACAATTGCCCAATTCCTTGATTTAAGTGCTCATGGGAAGAGATGAAGTATGGTCACTGATTATACCACACATATTCATAAATCAAAATGTTGGTAGGATTACATGTCACGATATCCATCCAAACCCCAGTCTAATCCATTGGGAGAAAGCATTTCTAGCATGATCTTCTCATTCCTCTTCCAAGGTTCAAAGGAGATCCAATTATGAATAGCTTATTTTCCAAGATAACTATCCAATTGGATGAAGACCGAAAGCTTTCTAGCAAAATCAAGAGAAAAGAAAGAAGAAGAAGAATGAAAACTAATATTGATCCATTGAATTACACAGAGCTCGCTAACCCAATGAAGAGGGGTTAGTTGTTCATAGCTTAATTCAATTTACAGAAAAAGAAAAGTGCAGAAAGAAATAAAGAAAGTACAAAAGAACTAAAAGAAAAGTGCAGGAAATGAAAATCAGGGAATTGAATTCCCAGAGCCCCCTCAAGGCCTCCCAGAGAGCTCCGCTCCGACACGAAAAACTCGCTCCCCTTCTTCTTTAAACATTCTTCTATTTATAGACTTCTTCTCCTCTTCAATTAGGTCTTTAGTGTACTTGGATTTGGAGTTTGGCCTTAATTGAAGCAGGGAGGAATCACACAAGCTGACGTTGACCTTGACTATACGTTCATAACTTGCAGGGTGCCATTTTGTGACTGAAATTGGCCTTAACGTTGGTGGCAACATTTTTCTGAAAATGTTGAGCTCAAACGCTGCATAAAAATTGAATTCTGGTTGCTGTCATCAACGTTTGACTCAACATTGGTGCACCAACGTTCACGCATCCACGCATGCGCGTACACCACTCTTACGTGTGCATTGCCATTTTTCCATTCCATGCGTATGCATCATAGACGCGTGTGCGTTGATTTTAGTTTTCTAACTCCAAATTCTGGGTTGCTCATTGCAGACGTTGGAGGCAACGTTGGACCTCCAACGTTCATTCAGTCACTCGCACGCGTGACCCACGCGTACGCGTCAATGGTGAATTTTGCCATTCTAGGCATGCGTGCAGCTCATGCGTATGCGTGTTTTACATATGCATACGTACGCGTCATCGACGCCTGTGCATCACTTAAAATTCCTTCAACCTCAGAATTGAACATTTTCGAGGATGTTGGAGGTAACGTTGGTTCACCAACGTTCCCTCCAACGTTGGCACCCATGTTTTCTTATTCCAGAACGTTGCCTTCAACTTTAATGGGCTAACGTTGGCTCCAACGTTGGCGTCTCCTTCTCTTCTTCCTTGCTCTTTCTCTGCTTCTTTTTACCTGTCATCAACCAAACAAACTCATCAATACCTTAGCATAATTACAAAATTTTTCATCATTCATAACATCAACTAAATCTTGCAAAAATCTCATAAAAATGCATAAAATTAACAATGTTTGATTGAATCAAGGTAACCATGAATTTCTCATCCAAACACTTACTTATTACCTAAGAAATGCATGAAACTACCCTAAAACAAACTAAAAATGGCTTGTGAAACTAGCCATGATGCCCTGGCATTACAACACCAAATTTAAATCTTGCTTGTCCTCAAGCAAGTGATAGGACATGAGAAAGATGAAATGAAAATACAAGAGGTACAAGTCCTTATTCGGAGAATTCAAATCCTCGGTTCATGGAGTTTCATGCATGGCAACTTAGGTTCATGTTCATGCTGGTTTCTAGGCTCTCATATACTCTTGAATTCTTACTCTATTTCCTTCTATGAGACTCTTATTCTTGATCCTTAACTTCTCTGTTTTTGTTTTCTTTCCTTCTTTAGAGCTTATTGCTTCTATAACTAAGTGTTCTGTGTTGAGACAACTCTTTAGGATAGGCTTTCAGCCAGCACTCCCGAACCAGTTGGTTCAAGGTGCTAGGTGTTGAAACACCCCTAAGGAATTAATCACCCAAATCTCTCCTCAGCACATACACACTACAGGCACATGGTTTGTCTTTTTCATTCCTTAGACCTTGGTGTCCAGCACCTCTTTGGGTTGCTAAATATTTTGTGACAAGGTTGCTTTTGATAGTGGACTTTCAGTTGATAATCCTAGGTTAGTTATCCTATGTTATCAAGTGATGAAGCACTCCTAATAACTTACTTATCCAAGCAGATCCTTGCATAACAACATCACAAACACATGCCTCAAGGTTCAACTATTGGTGCCCAGCTTTATTTTCTCTTTTCTTTCTTTTTCATTCTCTTTTTCTCTTTCTAGGATCTTATTAATTTACTTAAGTCTCATAGAATGCACTTCAAGCTCATAATTCAAGAGATATCTTAGCCTTGTACCTTATTAATAATCCAACTTAGCTAGCAAATACCACCACAACACTAGGACTTTATTCTGCACATTGGATTTTACTTTTGTCTTTCACAGCAAATTCTCATAATTTCTTTTATTAAGATCAAGGACACAGCATACAATTCAAGCAGGATGAAAATGAAGTAGGCACTTAGACTAGCAGCCCCAAAATGACAATAAAGAAAGACACACAGAATGTAAAGATTCATGTAAAAAGGGCGCAATTATACTTCCAATTGAAGCACTACAACCCAAAAACAATTAAGTAGCAATATAACCTCTTGGTGTCTTCTTGTTTCTTCCTTCTCATCATCATCCATAGTTTTTTTGTATCATTCTTTGTCTCCTTAGAAGATGATGCATAGTTTTTCCAAGAGATTGATTGAATTTCTGCAATGTTATTGGAAGTTGCTCGTTCCCTAAACACTTGAGAAATAGTTAGCATGCATGTATGCTTGTGATTTTCTGAACTTAAGTTGGTGTGTGAACACCAAACTTACTTCCTTGTCTAGTGCAGCAGATTAAAGACATGCAGAGAACCTCATGTGCTTTTATTAAGAAAACAACTATAAACTAAAAAACAAGTTATGAACTAGAAACTAAACACATGTTAAGTAATTTCTCTGATTCTTTGGAGTCAGTGACTTGTCATTGAAGGGTTGCAATGTGTTTTTAAATGAAATCAATGGTGGAATACCAAAGTTAGCATCATGCATTCACCCCTTGAATTATTTTGGTGTGCAACACCAAACTTAGCTCCTTGCAATACAGAGAATCTACTTAACTTTTTATTGAATTAACTACGAAAAGAAAAATACCTCTAGTTGGGTTGCCTCCCAACAAGCGCTCTTTTACTGTCATTAGCTTGACATTTTGTTCATGAATTTCTTCCCCTTCTTCCAATTTGTTAAGAGGAATGACCTCAAGTGGAAAAAGGAGCCAGTTAATGCTCCTTGTTGTGAGTTCCTCCTTTCAACAAGCTTTCTTTTGTGATTTGCTTGAGTGAACTTGCTTGTTGGATCAGAAGTTGGATTGTCCTTTGACATTCTCTTTTTCATGGATATAATCCTTTGCTTCTCGATCACAGTCCTCCTTTTAGTGCTTATATTTACTGCCTTCACATCTTTGATATCAAGACTTGGGTATTGTTGGATAGTTGGAACATCCCCTTTATCAAGAGCTTCTTGAATTGGTGGTTCAATGAACTCACCCTTTATCCAACTCTCTGGTTCATTGGAGTATAGACTCCCTTGATTGACTTCCTCCCTTTCTTCTACATGATGTTGCATTGAGTCTTTTGGGAGTGAGTTTGTATGTTCCTTTGTCACCCCTAGTAGCCTTGATGATTGGATTTTTGACGGTTTAGAATTTCTCAAATAAAATCTCGTCGAAGTATAGTTTCTAAACCAAGCAATAATCCTTTCATACAAAAAGTTGTTTGTCACTAAAACAAACCCCTAAATTTATAAACCGAAGTATTGAACCTCGGGTCGTTCTCCCTAGGAATTACAATAAAGTGTCTTGTTATTGGTTGTGAGTTATTTTGGGGTTTTAATAAGAAACATGAAAGATAAATGGCAAGAAAGTAAACTAACAACTATAAAAGGCTCTTGGCAAGGTATGAAAATTAGAAGTCCTATCCTAGTTATCCTTCTCAATTGTGATGAGAATTGTTCATTGCTACCACTTAGTTAACCCTTACTAAATAAAGGAAAGTCAAGTGGATGAATTGACTTGAGCCACAAGTCCTAGCCAACTCCCAAGGAAAGACTAGCTTTAGTGCACTCCAAACCAATTAGCAATCTCTCCAATTACCAATCAACAAAGGAATTAGATAACTCAAGTGTCACTAATTACTCTACCTAGGCCAAGAGGAACAAAATCTACACTATATCTAGAGGAGGCATTTCAACAAACACATAAAAGGCAATAAAAGTAAACAACATAAATTGCAAGAATTAAAGAGAGATCTAACTACAAAGGCAAGAGATCAACAATAGAAAAGCAAAGAAGAACAATTATTATGAATTACCTCTTGTTGAATTGAAAGAAAATGGAAGGAACAATAGTAGATCTACAACAAAGCATAAGAACAACATAAAGGAAATTACAACAAAGGAATGGAAGAAGATGAATGTAACAACAAAGAATTGAAAAGATAGAAGTAGAAGAAGATGAATTAAAATCTAGATCTAAGAACTAAACCTAATCCTATTCCTAATCCTAGAGAGAAGTGAGAGCTTCTATCTCTAGAAACTACTTCTAGAACTAAACTATGACTAATGGTAACTAACTTCTAAAGTATGAGAGTATGTTCATTCCCCCTTCAATCCTTGGCTTAAATAGCATCAGAAATGAGTTGGATTGGGCCCACAAGGCTTTAGAATTCGCTGGCCATGTTTTGCTTTAAGTGAACCAGGTGGCAGCAACGGCGTGTGCGCGTACTATGTGCGTGCGCGCCACCATACGTGTAGCAACTATGGCAAATCTTATATCGTTTAGAAGCCCCGGATGTTAGCTTTCTAACCCAACTGGAACCATATCATTTGGACCTCTTTAGCTCAAGTTATGGTTATTTAAGTGCGAAGAGGTCGGCTTGACAGCTTTCCGGTTCTTTCATTTCTTCATGAGTTCTCCAACTTTTCATGCTTTCTTTCTTCATTACCTTGATCCAATCTTTGCCTCCTAAACCTTAAATCACTTAAAAAACATATCAAGGCATCTAATGGAATCAAGGTGAATTAGATTTAGCTATTTTAAGACCTAAAAAACATGTTTTCACTCTTAAGCACAATTAAAGGAGAATATACAAAACCATGCTATTTCATTGAATAAATGTGGGTAAAAGGTTATAAAATCCCCTAAAATCAATACAAAATAAACCGTCAAAACGGAGTTTATCAACCTCCCCACACTTAAAACCAAGCATGTCCTCATGCTAAAACCAAGAGAAAGCAAAGGGATCAACATTTATTCAATGAAACTAACTAAATGCAATCTACCTATATGGAACTATCTACATGAATGCAATTGCTTGGTCAAAATAAATTAATTCCCAAGAATCATATATGCACCAGGGCTAAGGACTAGCAAGTCTAATCCACAATTGAATTGAGTTATTAAATATTTTTACAAACTTGCATGAGAAGAGATGATCATAGGTGGAAACATGTAATTGAGCATCAAACCCTCACCGGATGTGTTTGCACTCTATTCGCTCAAGTGTTTAGGGTTGATTCTCTCAATTTTCCCCTAATCATGCTTTCCAAGATTTGTTCTTCTTCTAACAATCAACATATATTTCATGCATGCATACAAGTATCATGAGGTCTTTTCTTTGGTTGTAATGGGGCTAGGGTCAAGGTATGAAGCATATATGGTTAAGTGAGCTTGAAATTTGAATCTTTGATAAGCTTAAACTTCCCGCCTAACCTATGACATCCTATATAATTAAGTTCTAACCTAACTACCCATTCCTCACTTTTCCACATACTCATGCATTTCCTTTTCATTTCACAACACATATGCATTGACTTTTATTTGAGCTTTACTTTGGGGCATTTTGTCCCCTTTTTATTACTTTCTTTTTCTTCATTTTCTTTCTTTTTCTATTTTTTATTTTTCTTTTCCATATTATTTTTTCTTTTTTTTTTCTTTTCTCTTTTTTTTTTCTTTTATTTTCTCAATTTTTTTCTTTCTTTATACAAGAAGCTCAATGCATAAGGTTTTGCATTTGATCAATACATGAGTATGTACCCAATTCCCAATATTTCCAATAATAATACAAAACTACCCTTTTATTCACCCAATGTCCCAAGATTCCCACACTTGAATGATACTCACACACACTAGCCTAAGCTAATCAAAGATCCAAATAAGGACTTTTATTGTTTTCCGCTTTAAGGCTTGTAATGTGCTAAATTAAGAACAAGTGGGTTAAGCGTAGGCTCAAATTTGCTAACAAAGGAATATAAAAGGTTGGCTATTTGGGTAAGTGAGCTAATGAAATGATGGCCTCAATCATATAAATGCATGAATACACAAAATAATGGACATAAAGAATCAAACAAATCAAAGATTACAATCATAGAAAGAGAATAATGCACACAAGAATGGAAAAATAAGTGGTTATAAGATGTAACCACACCAATAGGCTCAAAACTCGCAAGCTTGTGTTCTCAGCTCAAAAACCATGTTCCAAAATACATTCTTTCAAGCAAGTTCAACAAAAATTTTTCAAATTGGTAGGTTGCCCTAAAATGATTTCTTGGGAAAGAATTCATCACTTTAACCAAGTAGTCTTAATAAGAAAGAAGTAGTAAAAATATGTATAAATTCTAACTAAAATGCAACCTGTCATGCAAAGGTAATTGGTGTTGAAGGAGAAAATTGTTACCCATGGAGATCGGTCGAACGACCTCCCCACACTTGAAGATTGCACCGTCCTCGGTGCACGCAAAGGAGAGCAATGTGGACGGGTTGCTACAATTGATGAGCTCTGTCAAAAGATTGTGCGGATGACTTGTTTGTTGCCCCATTTAACAGCTTTTCCTTTCTCCCTTCTTGGTGGCCAACCTAAAAGGATAGAAAAGGAAAGGAATATTAGGCCTATAACAAAGATATCAAAGCAAATAGAACATAGGCGGGGCTAATGCCAAGTAAAGGTATGGTTCTCTACTACATGGTAGCTACAACATGTAGGTGAGAAAACAATATAAGTTAATGGCATATTAACTAATACTTGATGCAAGAGTAAAATCGAAGCATGAAGAGCATATAGCACATCAAGTTCACATAAGAAGAAGTGGGTCATGAAAGACAATATGAGGTCATATCAATGCACAAAGAATAAGAGTCATACAAGATGAAGCATTGATTTAAAAGTTTCATCACCCAACAATATCAAACAAATCAAGAAGCACCAAAATAATGCAAGAATTTCTCAACAATTGAGTGTAAGAATCCAACACCATTATTGAAATGACACTTAGAAAAAAAACTAAAAACATGCTATAGAAACAAAATAAAAATGAAAAGAGTAGAAGTATGCGAATGCAGTGAACAAAAGAAAACGGAAGATGAGAAAAAAACTTTTTTTTCTTTTTTTTTTTACCAACGCGTGCGCGTCATGCACGTTTACGCGTCGATGGGTATATTGGTCGAAGGACGCGTACGCGCCAAGTGCGCGCACGCGTGCATCGAGTTAAGCCGGAGGCATAGTGTCGGCCCAAGTCTGGCACAACTCTCGGGTAAAAGTACCGGGGGTGCAGATTGTGCAATCGACGCGCACGCGCAGAGTGTGCGTGCGCGTGCATTGCGAATTTAAGATCATGTGCGCGTACGCGCCAGGTGCGCGCACGCGTGCATAAACTTGTGCCTCAGGCCCAGTGTTCGCACAGTGCAGGCCTAACTCTCGGGTTTTTGGCTAGGGTCGAATTTTTGCATCCACGCGTACGCGTATAGTGCGCGTGCGCGTGTGTGGTCGAAAAATGCTCAGGTGCGCGTACGCGTTATGTGCACGCACGCGTGGATGGTGTTCTGTTTTTTCAAAAATCTTTTTTCTAAGTTCTTGCACCAATCCAAGCATTCCAAACCTCCAAGCTACTACCAAAACACCCTAAAACCTTATTTATCATATTAAAATACTAATTAAACTCAACCAACTAATCTAAACATGAAATTAAACTAGTTCTACCAATATGTACAAAAGAGAAAATGAAAGGATTTTACCATGGTGGGGTGTCTCCCACCTAGCACTTTTGTTTATTGTCCTTAAGTTGGACTTATGGGGAGCTCCTCATCAAGGTGGCTTGTGCTTGTACTCATCTTGGAACTCCCACCAATGCTTGGTTCTCCATTGTGCCCCAAGATTCTTTATGGATTGAGCCAAGTGTTGATGGAGTTCTTCACAAGCTTGGGGCTCCCAAAGTTGATCCTCTTCTTGTGATCCGGGGTCCCACACTTTGTTTTCACACCCGTCTTGAAGTTGATCATCATTATTAGTCCATCCGGGTGGTAAGTAAGATGAATTCTCTATATAGTGGCCAACAATCCTCCTAGACCCATCTATTTGAGCACTACTCCAACCTTTATATCTCATGTTTGATGCATCAACCATAATGAGTCTTGATTTGCAACGCCCACCACAAAACCTTTTCTGCTTACGCTTCATCCCACAAACTTCCCTAAGTTGGCCATCCGTTTCAAGCAAACCATATTCAAGTGGGATAATAAAGCTAATAGAAATGAATTTCACCCACTCAAATGAAGGTGTAGATGGCAACCTAGGCAAAGATGCTTCCAAAGATCTTGACAAAGCATAACCAACCCCCGTTCTTCTATTTCTACGGACTTTCACCTCTTCACAAGATCTCTTAATCTCAATCCTTTGTTCAACAATTTTATCTAAACCTTTTCCTTTACTCAAATCATAATAGGGAGGGTGAGAAAAATTTACCTCCTCAACGCTTTCAAATCCAACCGGAGAAGGTTCTTCATGTTCAAAGGATTCTTCACCACTAAGACTTGATGCTTGATCTTCATCACCAAGGGAACTCAATCCTTGCTCTATCCCATCCAAGTCTTCATATGGAGTATGCCTTGGAAGGTGTGCACTTTCCTCCCTAGCATCAATTTCAATCATCTTGGAGGGGTTTTCTTCAACTCTATGTTCCCATGGAAGCTCCGCATCTCCTAAGTCTTCTACCACTTCTTCCTTGTCTTCAACAATTAAAGCTTCCTCCAATCAAAGCAACTTCCTTCATTTCCCACTGGAGTTTCCAATCTCTCCTTCATGCTATGTTCTTCATTCGATTTTCCACATATATCCATGGGAGTTCCTTGAGTGTTCAAGCATTGGGAGGCTAATTGATTTGTTACCGCATCCAAGGCGGCCATGAAATTTTGCACATCCCTTTTTCATCTCTTCTTGCCCTTGAACAAGAACACCAAGGGTTTCATCCATTAGAGATTGGGGTAGGTGGAAGGGTTCCTCATTTTGGGATAAGGGTTTATAATAGGAAGGTGGTTCGTCTTGGTAGAGTTGTGGTGGTTCCATGTTTTCCACTCTTTCCACTTGTTGCACAACACACTCCATGGTTGCTTGAAATTGATCCAATGCTTCCTTGAGACGATCCCTTGACTCTTGTTCCTCTTGGATAATATGATTAGGATCATGTGGCTCTTGGTTCAATGGATATGAGTATTCTTCCATGGGAGGTTGTGGTGGAAAGTAGTATTCATCTTGTGGTTGAAAATTTTCGTATATTGGAGGTGGTTCATCTTGGTAATAATGTGGAGGAGGTGGCTCTTGAAAATGTTGATGTTGTGGTGGTTGCTCTATGTGTGGTTCATATTGCTCATATGGTTGTTGGTAGGATAGATATGGATTAGGGTCATATGAAGGTGGTTGGTAAAAAGGGGCTTGTGAGTATGGTTGAGAGTTATGTTGAGGATATGGTTTATAGGCATATGGTGGTGGTTCTTGAAAGTCACAAGGTGATTCACCATAGCCATTGGATTGATATGCATCATAGAATGGCTCTTCTTTATAGTGCATTGGTGGGGGTTGTTGCCATGAGGATTGATCATAAGCATATGGCTCCTCCCACCCTTGGTTATCCCATCCTTGATACACATCTTCATTATAGTCCTCATCACCTACAACATAATTGTGATCACACTCATAGCCAAAATGAGAATTCATGATAGCAAGAGAGGGCAAAAAAAACAAAAAAATAGGAACAATTAAAGAGAACAAACTAAAAATTAACAAAGAAGCAAACATATTCACAATATTCACATATATACAATAACCAATAACACAACACCATTGCAATTCCCCGGCAACGGCGCCATTTTTGATGATTGGATTTTTGACAGTTTAGAATTTCTCAAATAAAATCTCGTCGAAGTATAGTTTCTAAACCAAGCAATAATCCTTTCATACAAAAAGTTGTTTGTCACTAAAACAAACCCCTAAATTTATAAACCGAAGTATTGAACCTCGGGTCGTTCTCCCTAGGAATTACAATAAAGTGTCTTGTTATTGGTTGTGAGTTATTTTGGGGTTTTAATAAGAAACATGAAAGATAAATGGCAAGAAAGTAAACTAACAACTATAAAAGGCTCTTGGCAAGGTATGAAAATTAGAAGTCCTATCCTAGTTATCCTTCTCAATTGTGATGAGAATTGTTCATTGCTACCACTTAGTTAACCCTTACTAAATAAAGGAAAGTCAAGTGGACGAATTGACTTGAGCCACAAGTCCTAGCCAACTCCCAAGGAAAGACTAGCTTTAGTGCACTCCAAACCAATTAGCAATCTCTCCAATTACCAATCAACAAAGGAATTAGATAACTCAAGTGTCACTAATTACTCTACCTAGGCCAAGAGGAACAAAATCTACACTATATCTAGAAGAGGCATTTCAACAAACACATAAAAGGCAATAAAAGTAAACAACATAAATTGCAAGAATTAAAGAAAGATCTAACTACAAAGGCAAGAGATCAACAATAGAAAAGCAAAGAAGAACAATTATTATGAATTACCTCTTATTGAATTGAAAGAAAATGGAAGGAACAATAGTAGATCTAAAACAAAGCATAAGAACAACATAAAGGAAATTACAACAAAGGAATGGAAGAAGATGAATGTAACAACAAAGAATTGAAAAGATAGAAGTAGAAGAAGATGAATTAAAATCTAGATCTAAGAACTAAACCTAATCCTAATCCTAATCCTAGAGTGAAGTGAGAGCTTCTCTCTCTAGAAACTACTTCTAGAACTAAACTATGACTAATGGTAACTAACTTCTAAAGTATGAGAGTATGTTCATTCCCCCTTCAATCCTTGGCTTAAATAACATCAGAAATGAGTTGGATTGGGCCCACAAGGCTTTAGAATTCGCTGGCCACGTTTTGCTTTAAGTGAACCAGGTGGCAGCAACAGCGCGTGCGCGTACTATGCGCGTGCGCGCCACCATACGTGTAGCAACTATAGCAAATCTTATATCGTTTCGAAGCCCCGGATGTTAGCTTTCTAACCCAACTAGAACCGTATCATTTTGACCTCTGTAGCTCAAGTTATGGTCGTTTAAGTGCGAAGAGGTCGGCTTGACAGCTTTCCGGTTCTTTCATTTCTTCATGAGTTCTCCAACTCTTCATGCTTTCTTTCTTCATTCCCTTCATCCAATCTTTGCCTCGTAAACCTTAAATCACTTAACAAACATATCAAGGCATCTAATGGAATCAAGGTGAATTAGATTTAGCTATTTTAATACCTAAAAAGCATGTTTTCACTCTTAAGCACAATTAAAGGAGAATATACAAAACCATGCTATTTCATTGAATAAATGTGGGTAAAAGGTTATAAAATCCCCTAAAATCAATACAAGATAAACCGTCAAAACGGGGTTTATCAAGCCTCTGTGGGTAGGGAGCTTTGGGCTTGTATACTCTCACAACCTCCTCCTCCTTCATCGGGATCTCACTTGGTATGGGTGCCTCCTTTTCTTGTTCTTCTAATTCCTCCTTTGTACCCGCCATTTGGTTTTTATCCTTCTTGCTACGCACTCCTTCTAAATATTTTGCCACTAGATTTAAATTTACTTCCATGTTTCTGAAAGCGATGTCTTGTTCTTCCCTCCATGCTCTGGACTATTGAATGAAATCCTCAGTTTCTGGAGAAAGTAAAGTGGCCTCTCTAGATGAGCTCAGCTCTTCAATGAATTGTTCTTCAGAATAGGGTGATGCTTTCTGTCTCAATTTTTCTTCATGCTCCCTTTCTGCTATTTTCTCCTCTTCCTTTATCTTTATCAATTCTTCAAGGAGGAGTTCAATCCTAGAAAGTGTATCTAAAGGAGGTTGTGAAGGTTGGGATGGTTGGTTGGGATTGGCTTGTGAATGGAATTGGTTATTTTGTGGTTTTGTGTTATGGGAGTGGTATGACTCTTGTGGGTAATGGAATGAGTTTTGTAGATGGTGGAATGAATTGTATGGATTTGGGGAGAAATTTTTGGCTGAGGCATACTCAAATGATGAAGAATTTGGACATGTAAGACTAGGAGGTGAGGTTGGATAATTAAGAGGTGATGACTCTTGATGAATGGGGTATGAATGAGTAAAATCTCTTTGATTTTGATCTTTCCAGCCACAACTTGAGTAGTGATCAATTTCACCAAAACATGGCCCATTTTGTGGCTCTGGAAAGTACTCCATTTCATGTTCTTGATACTCTCACCCACTATGAGCATAATAACATAAATCATTCTGTGGTGGTGGAGAGTTTCCCATGAAATTTGCTTGACCAAAATGTGATAGATGCTCCTTTCATTCTTGCAGCAAGCTCTGTTTCAAACAATAATCACCAAAAGAAATTGGAATCTCCATTGTCATAAATGAGGGATTCTTAGTGAGGTAATATTACAAACAGCTAGTGGTTAGTATGCTAACAAGTAAATGAACAAAGATAAACGACTCAAATAGCAGAAAATTAGTAGTAACAAACTACAACAAAAACTAATTACAAAAGAAAAGAAAAGTGTTCAATCTAGTTATCCTCCAATTTAATCATTGTCAATACAAAACCAATCCCCAGTAATCGTGCCATAAACTTGATGTCATGAAAACTGTCTCTCAACAATTTTCTTACGGGCAAGTGCACCGAATTATCGTCAAGTAAAAACTCACAATAGAGTGAGGTCGAATCTCACAGGGATTGGTTGGTTGAGCAACTTTAATTGGAAGATTGTTCTAGTTGACCTGAATCGGAATTGAAATTGATGTTGCGAAATATAAATTGGCGGGAAACTTAAATTGCAAGCAATTAAATGACAAAAGCTTAAATTGAAGAAATTAAATGGGAATGGGGATTAAGCATGAAATTAAAGAGTAGAATTTAAAGAATGGGTAAGATCAAAGAAGGGGAAGCTCATTGGGGTCAGGAGATGTGATAATCCTCTGGATTAACTTCATTTTAATTTCTACCTCAATCAATGCATTTATTGATCTCCTTGGCAATCTTAAGTGATTAGATCCCAATTCCGTGGCAATCTAATCTCTCTAAGCATGAACAATTGCCCAATTCCTTGATTTAAGTGCTCATAGGAAGAGATGAAGTATGGTCATTGATTTAAGTGTTGGTAGGATTACATCTCATGATATCCATCCAAACCCCAATCTAATCCAATGTGAGAAAGCATTTCTAGCATGATCTCCTCATTCCTCTTCCAAGGTTCAGAGGGGATCTAATTATGAATAACTTATTTTCCAAGATAACTATCCAATTGGATGAAGACCGAAAGCTTTCTAGCAAAATCGAGAGAAAAAAAAAGAATAAGAAGAATGAAAACTAATATTGATCCATTGAATTACACAGAGCTCCCTAACCCAATTAAGAGAGGTTAGTTGTTCATAGCTCAATTCAATTATCAGAAAAAGAAAAGTACAGAAAGAAATAAAGAAAGTACAAAAGAAACTAAAAGAAAAGTGTAGGAAATGAAAATTAGGGAATTGAACTCCCAAAGCCCCCTCAAGGCCTCCAGAGAGCTCCGCTCTGATCCTAAAAACTCACCCCCTTCTTCTTTAAACATTCTTCTATCTATAAACTTCTTCTCCTCTTCAATTGGGTCTTCAGTGTACTTGGATTTGGGCCTTGGCCTTGATTAAAGCAGGGAGGAATCACACAAGCTGATGTTGACCTTGACTAAACATTGATAACTTGCAGAGTGCCATTTTGTAACTGAAATTGGCCTTAACGTTGGTGGCAACATTTTTGTAAAAACGTTGAGCTCAAACGCTGCATAAAAATTGAATTCTGGTTTCTGTCGTCAACGTTTGACTCAACGTTGGTGCACCAACATTCGCGCATTGACGCATGCGCGTACACCACGCTTACGCGTACATTGCCATTTTTCCATTCCATGTGTAAGCGTCATAGACGCATGTGCGTTGATTTTAGTTTTCTAACTCCAAATTCTGGGCTGCTCGTCGTGGACGTTGGAGGCAACGTTGGTCCTCCAACTTTCATTTAGTCACGCGCACGCATGATCCACGCTTACGCGTCGATGGTTTTGCCCTTCTACGCATGTGTGCAGGTCATGCGTATGTGTGTTTTACATATCCACGCATACGCGTCATCGACGCATGCGCGTTGCCTAAAATTCCTTCAGCCCCAGAATTGAAGATTTTCGAGGACGTTGGAGGTAACGTTGGTTCACCAACGTTCCCTCCAACGTTGGCACCCATGTTTTCTTCTTCCAGAACATTGCCTTCAACATTGGCTCTAATGTTGGCCTTTCCTTCTCTTCTTCCTTGCTCTTCCTCTGCTTCTTCTAACCTATCATCAACCAAACAAACTCATCAAAGCGTTGGCATAATTACAAAATTTTGCATCATTCATAACATTAACAAAATCTTGCAAAAATATCATAAAAATGCATAAAATTAACAATGTTTGATTGAATCAAGGTAAGCATGCATTTCTCATCCAAACACTTACTTATTGCCAAATAAATGCATGAAACTACCCTAAAACAAACTAAAAATGGCTTGTGAAACTAGCCAAGATGCCCTGGCATCAGCGTTGGACACCAGGTGCTCCCTTTTGCGCGTCCAACGCCAGGAATAGGGTAGTTGGCTGGCGTTAAACGCCAGTTTTGGGCCTTCATTTCTAGAGAAAAGTATTAATCATTATACATTTCTACAGTCCTTTCTCTGTCTCTGAATCAGACTTTTGCCCAAACTCCTCAATTTCAGTCAGAAAATACCTGAAATCACCATAAAACTTAAACAAAACAAAACAAAAACTATATGAAAATGATGCCAAAAAGCGTATAAAATATCTGTGCATCAAAACACCAAACCTAAACTGTTGCTTGTCACCATGTAACCAAAAACAAAGTAGGATTAAAAGATGAGAAGGATACAATAAATCTCGGAGTTCTCAATGAAGCTTAGTTTCAATTAGATGGCGGGACTAGTAGCCTTTTGCTTTTGAATAGTTTTGGCATCTCACTCTCCTTTAAAGCTCAGAATAATTGGCATCTTTAGGAACTTATAATCTAGATGATATTATTGATTCTCCTAGTTTAGTTCTTTTCTATTCTTGAACACAGCTTCTTTAGAGTCTTGGTCATGACCCTATGTAATTTGTTTTCCAGTATTACCACTAGATACATAAATGTCACAGACACTTAATTGGGTGAACCCCTTGCTCTTGCCTTTTGGTTTAAAGAGCTATTGGCTTTTTCTTTTTTTTTCTTTCTTTTTCTGCTTGCCCCCTTCTTTTTTGCAAACCCATTTATTTATTTATTTTACTTTAAGAATCAATTTTTGGATTTTTTCAGATCATCAATAATACTTCACTTTTATCATTATTCTTTCAAGAGCCAGCTATTTTAACTCCAACATCAACTATGTGCTGTTCATTCATGAACTATTCTTAATATATAACTCGAAATTCAAGTATCTCACTTTTCTTTTTCAATTAAATTTTTTTTAAGCAAGGTGGGAGATGCATGTAATAATTCATACCCATAAGACATAAATAAAGATGATCGTGCACTAGAATTAAACAATAAGACAAAATACATGGAAAACAAAAAAATAACATAGGCAACAGGGGATTAAGGGAATGAATCCACCTTAGTGATGGCGGCTACTACTCCTTCTAGAGGATCCAATGGAGCGTTTGATTTCTTCTATGTCACGCCCTTGCCTTTGTTGTTCTTCCCTCACAACTCTTTGATCTTCCCTCACAACTCTTTGATCTTCTCTTATTTCATAGAGGATGGTGGAATGCTCTTGATGTCCCATCCTCAACTAATCCATGCTGGAGCTTAATTCTCCTATAGAAGTATGCAATTGGCCCCAATAGCCTCTGGGAGGAAAATGCATCCCTTGAGGCATCTCAGGGATTTCTTGTTGAGGCAGTTCCATATGCTCTTGTTGAGGTACATGTATAGGCTCTCTTGTTTGCTCCTTCCTCTTCTTAGTGATGGGCTTGTCGTCCTCCATAGGAATGTCTCCTTCAATGACAATTCCAGCTGAATTGCATAGGTGACTGGTGGATGAAATTGTGATAAAAGAGTTCCAGGCACTGTTAGAGAAACTCACAACTCCGTTCAACTTAACCAGCAAGTGTACTGGGTCATCCAAGTAATAAACCTTACGTGCGTAAGGGTCGATCCCACAGAGATTGTTTGTATGAAGCAAGCTATGGTCACCTTGTAAATCTCAGTTAAGTGGATTCATAGGGTCAAATGTAATTGGATTAGATATTTAAAAGATAAATAAAATAAAGGGATAGAAATACTTATGTAAATCAATAGTGGGAATTTCAGATAGGCGTATGGAGATGTTGTGCTCCTCTCGGATCTCTACTTTCTTCTTACATTCATCCAATCCTTCTTACTCCTTTCCATGGCAAGCTGTATGTAGGGCATCACCATCATCAATGGCTACTTTTAATCCTCTCGGGAAAATGGTCCTATGCGCTGTCATTGCACGGCTAATCATCTGGAGGCATCACCCTTGTTGATGGCTACATCCCATCCTCTCAGTGAAAATGGTCCAAATGCTCTGTCATAGCACGGCTAATCATCTGTCGGTTCTCAATTAGGTTGGAGTAGAATCCATTGATCCTTTTGTGTCTGTCACTAACGCCCAGCCTTCAGGAGTTTGAAGCTCGTCACAGTCATTCAATACCGGAATCCTACTCGGAATACCACAGACAAGGTTAGACTTTCCAGATTCCCGGGATCCTACTCAGAATACCACAGACAAGGTTAGACTTTCCGGATCCCCATGAATGCCGCCATCTATCTAGCTTATACCACGAAGATTCTATTGGAGAATCTAAGAGATATGCGCCCGGCCTAAGGTAGAACGAAAGTGGTTGTCAGTCACGCGCGTTCATAGGTGAGAATGATGATGAGTGTCACGGATCATCACATTCATCAAGTTGAAGTACAACGTATATCTTGGAATAAGAATAAAGAGAATTGAATAAAAAGTAATAGTAATTGTATTGAAACTTGAGGTACAGCAGAGCTCCACACCCTTAATCTATGGTGTGTAGAAATTCAACCGTTGAAAATACTTAAGTGAAAGGTTCAGGCATGGCCGAATGGCCAGCCCCCTAAAATGTGATCAATAGCCTCTTAAGATGAAGAATAAAACAAAACTGAGACCAAAGATGAAACGTGGTCAAAAGACGTCTAATACAATAGTTAAATGTCCTATATATATACTAGACTAGCTACTAGGGTTTATATGAGTAAGTAATTGATGCATAAATCCACTTCCAGGGCCCACTTGGTGTATGTTTGGGCTGAGCTTGATCTATCCACGAGCTGAGGCTTTTATTGGAGTTGAACGCCTAGTTATAGCGTGTTTCTGGCGTTCAACTTCGGGTTATGACGTGTTTCTGACGTTTAAGTCCAGACAGCAGCATGCACTTGGCGTTGAGCGCCACTTTACGTCGTCAATTCCCGAATAAAGTATAGACTATTATATATTTCTGGAAAGCTCTAGATGTCTACTTTCCAACGCTGTTGAGAGCACGCCATTTGGAGTTCTGTAGCTCCAGAAAATCCATCTCGAGTGCAGGGAGATCAGATTCCAACAGCATCAGCAGTCCTTTTGTCAGCCTCCTTTCAGAGTTTTGCTCAAGTGCCTCAATTTTAGCCAAAAATTACCTGAAATCACAAAAAAACACACAAACTCATAGTAAAGTCCAGAAATGTGAATTTAACATAAAAACTAATGAAAACATCCCTAAAAGTAGCTTGAACTTACTAAAAACTACCTAAAAACAATGCCAAAAAGCGTATAAATTATCTGCTCATCACAACACCAAACTTAAATTGTTGCTTGTCCCCAAGCAACTGAAAATCAATTAGGATAAAATGAAGAGAATGTACTGTAAATTCCAAAATATCAATGAATATTAATTCTAATTAGATGAGCGGGACTTGTAGCTTTTTGCTTCTGAACAGTTTTGGCATCTCACTTTTTCCTTTGAAGTTTAGAATGATTGGCTTCTCTAGGAACTTAGAATTTCGGATGGTGTTATTGACTTTCCTAGTTAAGTATGTTGATTCTTGAACATAGCTACTTATGAGTCTTGGCCGTGGCCCTAAGCACCTTGTTTTCCAGTATTACCACCGGATACATAAATGCCACAGACACATAACTGGGTGAACCTTTTCAGATTGTGACTCAGCTTTGCTAGAGTCCCCAGTTAGAGGTGTCTGGAGCTCTTAAGCACACTCTTCTTGCTTTGGATCATGACTTTAACCACTCAGTCTCAAGCTTTTCACTTGGATCTTCATGACACAAGCACATGGTTAGGGACAGCTTGATTTAGCTGCTTAGGCCTGGATTTAATTCTTTGGGCCCTCCTATCCATTGATGCTCAAAGCCTTGGATCCTTTTTACCCTTGCCTTTTGGTTTTAAGGGCTATTGGCTTTTTCTACTTGCTTTTTCTTTTTCTTTATATTTTTTCGCCATTTTTTTTATTTTTCACTGCTTTTTCTTGCTTCAAGAATCAATTTTCTGATTTTTCAGATAATCAATAACATTTCTCTTTGTTCATCATTCTTTCAAGAGCCAACAGTTTTAACATTCATAAACAACAAGATCAGAAATATGCACTGTTTAAGCATTCATTCAGAAAGCAAAAAGTATTGTCACCACATCAATATAATTAAACTAAATTAAAGGATAAATTCGAAATTCATGTACTTCTTGTTCTTTTGAACTAAAACATTTTTCATTTAAGAGAGGTGGAGGATTAATAGAATTATTCATAACTTTAAGACATAGTTACTAACTACTAATGATCATGAAGTAGAGACACAAAACATAGATAAACATACAACATAAAAACCGAAAAGGAGAAAGAAATAAGAACGAGGAATGAATCCACCTTAGTGGCGTCTTCTTCTTTAAGGACCAACAATGTCCTTAAGCTCTTCTATGTCCCTTCCTTGCCTTTGTTGCTCCTCCCTCATTGCTCTTTGATCTTCTCTTATTTCATGGAGAATGATGGAGTGCTCATGATGTTCCACCCTTAATTGTTCCACATTGTGGCTCAAATCTTCTAAGGAAGTGTTGAGATGTTCCCAATAGTTGTTGGGAGGAAAGTGCATCCCTTGAGGCATCTCAGGGATTTCTTGATGATGAGCTTCCTCATGCATCTCTTGAGATCCATGGAGGGTCTCTCTTGCTTGCTCCATCCTCTTCTTGGTGATGGGCTTATCCTCTTCAATGGGAATGTCTCCTTCTATGATAACTCCAGCTGAGTAACATAGATGGCAAATAAGGTGAGGAAAAGCTAGCCTTGCCATGGTGGAGGGCTTGTCGGCTATTTTGTAGATTTCATTGGAGATGACCTCATGAACTTCTACTTCCTCTCCAATCATGATGCTATGAATCATGATGGCCCGATCCATAGTAACTTCAGATCGGTTGCTAGTGGGAATGATGGAGTGTTGAATGAACTTCAACCATCCTCTAGCCACAGGCTTGAGGTCCAGTCTTCTTAGTTGAACTGGCTTGCCTTTGGAGTCTCTCTTCCATTGAGCTCCTTCCACACATATGTCCGTAAGAACTTGGTCCAACCTTTGATTAAAGTTGACCCTTCTAGTGTAGGGGCGTTCATCTCCTTGCATCATGGGCAAGTGGAATGCCAACCTCACATTTTTCGGACTAAAATCTAAGTATTTCCCCTGAACCATTGTGAGATAATTCTTTGGACTCGGGTTCATACTTTGATCATGGTTCCTAGTGATCCATGCATTGGCATAGAACTCTTAAACCATTAAGATTCTGACTTGTTGCATGGGGTTGGTTAGGACTTCCCAACCTCTTCTTCGGATCTCATGTCGGATCTCCGGATACTCATTTTTCTTGAACTTGAGTGGGACCTCAGGGATCACCTTCTTCTTTGCCACAACATCATAGAAGTGGTCTTGATGGCTCTTGGAGATGAATCTGTCCATCTCCCATGACTCGAAGGTGGAAGCTTTTGTCTTCCCTTTTCCTTTTCTAGAGGATTTTCTGGCCTTAGGTGCTATTAATGGTAATGGAAAACAGAAAAGATTATGCTTTGACCACACCAAACTTAAGATATTGCTCGCCCTCGAGCAATAGAAGAAAGAAGAGAAGAAGAAGAAGAAGAAGAAAATATGGAGGAGAAGGGTGAATGTGTATTCGGCCAAGGGGGAGAAGATTTGGTTGTGTTGTGTGAAAATGAAGTAGAATGGTAGGGTATATATATGGAAAGGGGAGAGGGTAGGTTCGGCCATTTAGGGTGGGAATGGGTGGGAAAGTGTTTTTGAATTGTGATGGTGGGTGGGGTTTATGGGGAAGAGTGGATGGATGTGAGTGGTGAAGAGGTGATTGGGAAGAGAGATTGAGGTGATTGGTGAAGGGTTTTTGGGAAGTGTGACCTGGGGAAGAGTGAAATAAGATTAGGAGGTAAGGTGGAAATATAGTAGGTGGGGATCCTGTGGGGTCCACAAGTTCTGTGGTGGCAAGGAATTCCATCCCTGCACCAAATAGGCATGTAAAATGCCTTTGCATACCATTCTGGCGTTTAAACGCCGAGTGGTGCACGTTCTGGGCGTTCAACGCCCACATGTAACATGTTTCTGGCGTTGAACACACCAGTTTCATGCTTGTTACTCGCGTTCAGCGCCAGCTTTTCTTCTAGGCACATTCCTGGCATTCAACGCCAGAATGTTGCTTGTTTCTGGCGTTCAGCGCCAGATTCATGCTCTGTTCTAGCGTTGAACGCCAGCCAGATGCTTCTTACTGGCGTTGAACGCCAGTCTGTGCTTCCTCTAGGGTGTGATTTTTCTTCTGCTGTTTTTTATTCTGTTTTTAATTTTTATATTTTTTTCGGGATTCCACATGATCATGTACCTAATAAAACACAAAATAACAATAAAATAAAAATTAGATGAATAAAATTGGGTTGCCTCCCAACAAGCGCTTCTTTAATGTCAATAGCTTGACAGTGGGCTCACATGGAGCCACAAGGTGATCAGGTCAATATTGTATAGTCCCAACACCAAACTTAGAGTTTGGATATGGGGTCTTAACACCAAACTTAGAGTTTGGTTGTGGCCTCCCAACACCAAACTTAGAGTTTGACTGTGGGGGCTCTTCTTGACTCTGAACTGAGAGAAGCTTTTCATGCTTACTCTCTTTTGTCACAGAGGGATGGCCATGTGCCTTAAACACAAGGTAGTCCCTATTCAATTGAAGGACTAATTCACCTCTGTTGACGTCTATCACAGCTCCTGCTGTAGCTAGGAAAGGTCTTCCAAGGATGATGCACTCATCCTCTTTCTACCTAGTGTATAAGATTATGAAATCAGTAGAGATGTAAAGGCCTTCAACCTTTACTAGCACGTCCTCTACTATTCCATGAGCTTGTCTCAATGACTTGTCTGCCAATTGTAATGAGAACAAGGCAGGTTGTACCTCAATGATCCCCAGCTTCTCCATTACAGAGAGTGGCATAAGATTTATCCCTGACCCTAGATCACATAGAGCTTTTTCAAAGGTCATGGTGCCTATGGTACAAGGTATCAAGAACTTGCCAGGATCTTGTTTCTTTTGAGGTAGAATTTGCTGAATCCAGGTATCCAGTTCACTAATGAGCAAGGGAGGTTCACTTTCCCAAGTCTCATTACCAAACAACTTGGCATTCAGCTTCATGATAGCTCCTAATTATTGAGTAACTTGCTCTCCAGTTACATCTTTATCCTCTTCTGAGGAAGAATAGTCTTCAGAGCTCATGAATGGCAGAAGGAGATTTAATAGAATCTCTATGGTCTCTATATGAGCCTCAGATTCCTTTGGATCCTTAATAGGAAACTCCTTCTTGCTTGAGGGACGTCCCAGGAGGTCTTCCTCACTAGGATTTTCGTCCTCCTCCTCCCTTGTGCATTCGGCCATATTGATTACATCAATGGCTTTGCACTCTCCTTTTGGATTCTCTTCTGTAATGCTTGAGAGAATACTGGGAGGAGTTTCAATGACTTTCTTACTCAGCTGGCCCACTTGTGCCTCCAGATTTCTGATGGAGGATCTTGTTTCACTCATGAAACTGAAAGTGGCCTTTGACAGATCAGAGACTAGATTGGCTAAATTAGAAGTGTTTTGTTCAGAATTCTCTGTCTGTTGCTGAGAAGATGATGGAAAAGGCTTGCTATTGCTCAGCCTATTGCGTCCACCATTGTTAAAGCCTTGTTGAGGCTTTTGTTGATCCTTCCATGAGAAATTTGGATGATTTCTCCATGATGAATTATAGGTGTTTCCATAAGGTTCACCCATGTAATTAACCTCTGCCATTGCAGGGTTCTCAGGATCATAAGCTTCTTCAGAAGCTGCCTCTTTAGTACTGTTGGATGCATTTTGCCATCCATTTAGACTTTGAGAGATCATGTTGACTTGCTGAGTCAACACTTTGTTCTGAGCCAATATGGCATTCAGAGCATCAATTTCAGGAACTCCCTTCCTCTAAGGTGTCCCATTATTCTCGGAATTCCTCTCAGAAGTGTACATGAACTAGTTATTTGCAACCATGTCAATGAGTTCTTGAGCCTCTTCAGGCGTTTTCTTTAGGTGAATAGATCCACCTGCAGAATGGTCCAATGACATTTTCAAAAACTCAGATAGACCATAATAGAATATATCTAATATGGTCCATTCTGAAAACATGTCAGATGGACACCTTTTGGTCAATTGCTTGTATCTTTCCCAAGCTTCATAGAGGGATTCACCATATTTTTGTTTGAAGGTCTGAACATCCACTCTAAGCTTGCTCAGCTTTTGAGGAGGAAAGAATTTATCCAAGAAGGCTGTGACTAGCTTATCCCAAGAGTCCAGGATATCCTTAGGTTGTGAATCCAACCATATTCTAGCTCTGTCTCTTACAGCAAAAGGGAAAAGTATGAGTCTGTAGACTTCAGAATCAACTCCATTCATCTTAACAGTCTCACAAATCTTCAAGAACTCAGTTAAAAACTGATAAGGATCTTCAGATGGAAGTCCATAAAACTTGCAGTTCTGTTGCATTAAAGCAACTAGTTGAGGCTTAAGCTCAAAATTATTGGCTCCAATGGCAGGAATGGAGATGCTTCTTCCATCAAATTTGGACGTTGGTTTTGTGAAGTCACCAAGCATTCTCCTTGCATTATTATTATTTTCGGCTGCCATCTCCTTCTCTTGTTCTAATGTTTCTGAAAGGTTACCTTTAGATTGTTGTAATTTAGCTTCTCTTAGTTTCCTCTTCAGAGTCCTTTCAAGTTCAGGATCAATTTCAACAAGAGTGCCTTTTTCCTTGTTCCTGCTCATATGAAAGAGAAGAAAACAAGAAAAAAAGAGAATCCTCTATGTCACAGTATAGAGATTCCTTTATGTTAGTAGAAGAAGAAAGGGGAGAAGAGTGAAGGAGAGTGGGTTCGGATATTTAGATGGAGAGAGGTAAAGAGAAGTGTTAGTAAATAATTAATTAAATAGAAGAAGAGAAGAGGGAGAGAATTCGAAAATAATTTTTAAATAGGGGTTAGTAATTTTTGAAAATTAAAGATAAGATATGATTAAAATTAAAATTTAAAACAAAAAAGAATTTTTGAAAAAGGGATGAGATATTTTCAAAAATTAGAGAAGGAAAAGTAGTTAGGTGGTTTTGAAAAAGATAAGAAACAAACAAAAAGTTAGTTAGTTGATTGAAAAAGATTTGAAATCAAATTTGAAAAGATAACAAGATAAGAAGTTAGATAAGATATTTTGAAATCAAATTTTGAAAAAGATAAAATTTTTGAAAAAGATATGATAAAAGATAAAAAGATTTAATTCAAAAATTTGAAATTACTTACTTCACTAACAAGAAACTACAAGATAAGATTCTGGAACTTAAAGATTGAACCTTTCTTAACAAGAAAGTAACAAACTTCAAATTTTTGAATCAATCACATTAATTATTAGTGAATTTTCGAAAATATGATATGAAGATAAGAAAAGATTTTGAAAAGATTTTGAAAAAGATTTTTGAAATTTTCGAAAAATAGGAAAAAAATGGAAAAGATATGATTTTTGAAAAAGATTTTGAAAAGATAAGATTTTTTTAAAATTGAAAATTTGACTTGACTTGTAAGAAATAACTAATTTTGAAAATTTTTGACTAAGTCAACTTCAAATTTTCGAAATTTTGAGAGAAAAAAGGAAAAGATATTTTTTGATTTTTTTTTGAATTTTTAATAATGAGAGAGAAAAATTAAAAATGTCATTTTTGTGTTTTTCTCTTTTCTTTATGGATCAAAACAAAGAATGCATGCAAGAACACTATGAATGTCAAGATGAACACCAAGAACACTTTGAAGATCATGATGAACATCAAGAACATATTTTTGAAAAATTTTTTTATGCAAAGAAAACATGCAAGACACCAAACTTAGAAATCTTTAATGCATGGACTCTAACAAACGAAAAATGCATATGAAAAACAACAAACAACACAAAACAAGAAATCATCAAGATCAAACAAGAGGATTTACCAAGAACATCTTGAAGATCATGAAGAACACTATGAATGCATGAATTTTTGAAAAATGCAAGAAAAATTTTTTTAAAGCATGCAATTGACACCAAACTTAAAAATTGACTCAAGACTCAAACAAGAAACACAAAATATTTTTGGTTTTTTTATGATTTTATGATTTTTTGTATTTTTATTATTTTTTTCGAAAATATACTTTAGAAAAACGAAAAAAATAATAAAAAATATTTTTGAAAGATTTTTGAAAACTTTTTGAAAAGAAAATTACCTAATCTGAGCAACAAGATGAACCGTCAGTTGTCCATACTCGAATAATCCCCGGCAACGGCGCCAAAAACTTGGTGGACGAAATTGTGATAAAAGAGTTCCAGGCACTGTTAGAGAAGCTCGCAACTCCGTTCAACTTAACCAGCAAGTGTACTGGGTCATCCAAGTAATAAACCTTACGTGAGTAAGGGTCGATCCCACAGAGATTGTTGGTATGAAACAAGCTATGGTCACCTTGTAAATCTCAGTTAAGTGGATTCATAGGGTCAAATGTAATTGGATTAGATATTTAAAAGATAAATAAAATAAAGGGATAGAAATACTTATGTAAATTAATAGTGGGAATTTCAGATAGGCGTATGGAGATGCTGTGCTCCTCTCGGATCTCTACTTTCTTCTTACATTCATCTAATCCTTCTTACTCCTTTCCATGGCAAGCTGTATGTAGGGCATCACCATCATCAATGGCTACTTTTAATCCTCTCGGAAAAATGGTCCTATGCGCTGTCACTGCACGGCTAATCGTCTGGAGGCATCACCCTTGTTGATGGCTACATCCCATCCTCTCAGTGAAAATGGTCCAAATGCTATGTCACAGCATGGCTAATCATCTGTCGGTTCTCAATCAGGTTGGAGTAGAATCCATTGATCCTTTTCCGTCTGTCACTAACGCCCAGCCTTCAGGAGTTTGAAGCTCGTCACAGTCATTCAATACCGGAATCCTACTCGGAATACCACAGACAAGGTTAGACTTTCCAGATTCCCGAGATCCTACTCGGAGTACCACAGACAAGGTTAGACTTTCCGGATCCCCATGAATGCCGCCATCTATCTAGCTTATACCACGAAGATTCTGTTGGGGAATCTAAGAGATATGCGCCCGGTCTAAGGTAGAACGGAAGTGGTTGTCAGTCACGCGCGTTCATAGGTGAGAATGATGATGAGTGTCACGGATCATCACATTCATCAAGTTGAAGTGCAACGTATATCTTGGAATAAGAATAAAGAGAATTAAATAAAAAGTAATAGTAATTGTATTGAAACTTGAGGTACAGCAGAGCTCCACACCCTTAATCTATGGTGTGTAGAAACTCCACCGTTGAAAATACATAAGTGAAAGGTTCAGGCATGGCCGAATGGCCAGCCCCCTAAAATGTGATCAATAGCCTCTTAAGATGAAGAATAAAACAAAACTGAGACCAAAGATGAAACGTGGTCAAAAGACGTCTAATACAATAGTTAAATGTCCTATATATATACTAGACTAGCTACTAGGGTTTACATGAGTAAGTAATTGATGCATAAATCCACTTCCGAGGCCCACTTGGTGTATGTTTGGGCTGAGCTTGATCTATCCACGAGCTGAGGCTTTTATTGGAGTTGAACGCCGAGTTATAGCGTGTTTCTGGCGTTCAACTCCGGGTTATGACGTGTTTCTGGCGTTTAACTCTAGACAGCAGCATGTACTTGGCGTTGAGCACCACTTTACGTCGTCAATTCCCGAATAAAGTATGGACTATTATATATTGCTGGAAAGCTCTGGATGTCTACTTTCCAACGCCGTTGAGAACGCCCCATTTGGAGTTGTGTAGATGATGAGCGGATAATTTATACGCTTTTTGGCATTGTTTTTAGGTAGTTTTTAGTAAGTTCAAGCTACTTTTAGGGATGTTTTCATTAGTTTTTATGTTAAATTCACATTTATGGACTTTAATATGACTTTGTGTGTTTTTCTGTGATTTCAGGTAATTTCTGGCTGAAATTGAGGGACTTGAGCAAAACTCTGAAAAAGGCTGACAAAAGGACTGCTGATGCTGTTGGAATCTGACCTCCCTGCACTCGACGATGTAACTTGGAAAGTAGACATTCAGAGCTTTCTAGCAATATATAATAGTCCATACTTTATTCGGAAATTGACGATGTAACTTGGTGTTGAACGCCAAGTACATGCTGCTGTCTGGAGTTAAACGCCAGAAACACGTCATGATCCAGAGTTGAACGCCCAAAACACGTTATAACTTGGTGTTCAACTCCAAGAAAAGCCTCAGCTCGTCGATAGATCAAGCTCAGCCCAAACATACACCAAGTGGGCCCCGGAAGTGGATTTATGCATCAATTACTTACTCATGTAAACCCTAGTAGCTAGTCTAGTATAAATAGGATAAGTTACTATTGTATTAGACATCTCTTGACAGTTTGATCTTTTGGCCATTCGGTCTTTTGATCATTCAGGGGGCTGGCCTCTCGGCCATGCCTGAACCTTTCACTTATGTATTTTCAACGATGCAGTTTCTACACACCATAGATTAAGGGTGTGGAGCTCTGCTGTACCTCAAGTTTCAATACAATTACTATTATTTTCTACTCAAGTCTCTTTTATTCTTATTCCAAGATATACGTTGCACTTCAACTTGATGAATGTGATGATCCGTGACATTCATCATCATTCTCACCTATGAACGCACGTGACTGACAACTACTTCCGTTCTACCTTAGGCCATGCGCATATCTCTTAGATTCCCCAACAGAATCTTCGTGGTATAAGCTAGATAGATGGCAGCATTCATGGGAATCCGGAAAGTCTAACCTTGTCTGTGGTATTCCGAGTAGGATTCCGGGAATTTGGAAAGTCTAACCTTGTCTGTGGTATTCCGAGTAAGATTCCGGTATTGAATGACTGTGACGAGCTTCAAACTCCTGAATGCTGGGCGTTAGTGACAGACGCAAAAGAATCAGGGGATTCTATTCCAACCTGATTGAGAACCGACAGATGATTAGCCGTGCTGTGACAGAGCATAGGAACGTTTTCACTGAGAGGATGGGATGTAGCCATTGACAACGGTGATGCCCTACATACAGCTTGCCATGGAAAGGTGTAAGAAGGATTGGATGAATGTAATAAGAAAGTAGAGATTCAAGAGGAGCATAGCATCTCCATACGCCTATCTGAAATTCCCACTATTGATTTACATAAGTATTTCTATCCCTTTTATTTTCTATTTATTATTAATTTTCGAACTCATCATAAACCAATTTAATCTGCCTAACAGAGATTTACAAGGTGACCATAGCTTGCTTCAAACCAACAATCTCTGTGGAATCGACCCTTACTCACGTAAGGTATTACTTGGACGACCCAGTACACTTGCTGGTTAAGATGAACGGAGTTGTGTCCACACATAATCAATAGCCATTAAATAAATCTCATGCAAGTACAAAGAAGGTCACAATTTCGTCCACCAAGTTTTTGGCGCCGTTGCCGGGGATTGTTCGAGTATGGATAACTGACGGCTCATCTTGTTGCTCAGATTAGGTAATTTTATTTTCAAAAAAAACTTTTTCAAAATTTTTCTTTTCTTTTTCGTTTTTCCAAAAATATTTTCAGAAAAAAATCAATAAAAATCCAAAAAAAAAAACATTAAATCATAAAAACCAAAAATATTTTGTGTTCTTGTTTGAGTCTTGAGTCAATTTTTAAGTTTGGTGTCAATTGCATGCTTTAAAAATTTTTTCTTGCATTTTTCGAAAATTCCATGAATTCATAGTGTTCTTCATGATCTTCAAGATGTTCTTGACAAGTCTTCTTGTTTGATCTTGATGTTTTCTTGTTTTGTGTTGTTTGTTGTTTTTCATGTGCATTTTTTGTTTGTTGGAGTCTATGCATTAAAGATTTCTAAGTTTGGTGTCCTGCATGTTTTCTTTGCATCAAAAATTTTTCAAAAATATGTTCTTGATGTTCATCATGATCTTTAAAGTGTTCTTGGTGTTCATCTTGACATTCATAGTGTTCTTGCATGCATTAAATATTTTGATCCAAAATTTTCATGTTTTGGGTCATGTTTATGTTTTTCTCTCTCATCTTTAAAATTTCAAAAATAAAAAAAAAATATATTTTCCTTATTTCCCTCCAAATTTTCGAAATTTTGGGTTGACTTGGTCAAAAATTTTTAAAAATTAGTTGTTTCTTACAAGTCAAGTCAAAATTTCAATTTTAAAAATCTTATCTTTTCAAAATCTTTTTCAAAAATTATATCTTTTTCATTTTTTTTCTATTTCTTGAAAATTTCAAAATTCTTTTTCAAAATATTTTTAAAATATTTTTCTTATCTTTATATCATATTTTCGAAAATTAGCTAACAATTAATGTGATTGGTTCAAAAATTTGAAGTTTGTTACTTTCTTGTTAAGAAAGGTTCAATCTTTAAGTTCTGGAATCTTATCTTGTAGTTTCTTGTTAGTTAAGTCATTTTAAAAATTAAATCTTTTAATCTTTTATCTTATCTTTTTCAAAAATTTTACCTTTTTCAAAATTTGATTTCAAAATATCTTATCTAACTTCTTATCTTCTTATCTTTTTCAAATTTGATTTTAATATCTTTTTCAAAACCAACAAACTACCTATCCCTCTCTAATTTTCGAAAATACTTCTCTCTTTTTCAAAAATTCTTTTTAATTATTTTAAATTTTAATCTTAATCTTATCTTATCTTTAATTTTTGAAAATTACTAACCCCTTTTTCAAAATTATTTTCGAAATTCTCCCCTTCTTTTCTTATTCTATTTATTTATTCAATTACTAACACTTCTCTTCACCTCTCTCCACCTAATATCCGAATCCCCCTCTTCTACTTTCTTCTCCCCTTTCCTTTCTTCTTCTAACATAAAGGAATCTCTATACTGTGACATAGAGGATTCCTCTTTCTTTTCTTGTTTTCTTCTCTTTCAAATGAGCAGGAACAAGGATAAAGGCACTCTTGTTGAAATTGATCCAGACCCTGAAAGGACTCTGAAGAGAAAATTAAGAGAAGCTAAATAACAACAATCTAAAGGTAACCTTTCAGAAATATTAGAACAAGAGAAGGAGATGGCAGCCGAAAACAATAATAATGCAAGGAGAATGCTAGGTGACTTCACAAAGCCAACGTCCAAATTTGATGGAAGAAGCATCTCCATTCCTGCCATTGGAGCCAATAACTTTGAGCTGAAACCTCAGCTAGTTGCTTTAATGCAACAAAACTGCAAGTTTTATGGACTTCCATCTGAAGATCCTTATCAGTTTTTAACTGAGTTCTTGCAGATCTGTGAGACTGTAAAGACGAATGGAGTTGATCCTGAAGTCTACAGACTTATGCTTTTCCCTTTTGCTGTAAGAGACAGAGCTAGAATATGGTTGGATTCACAACCCAAGGATAGCCTAGACTCCTGGGATAAGCTAGTCACTGCCCTCCTGGATAAATTCTTTCCTCCTCAAAAGCTGAGCAAGCTGAGAGTGGATGTTCAAACCTTCAAACAAAAAGATGGTGAATCCCTCTATGAAGCTTGGGAAAGATACAAGCAGCTGACCAAAAGATGTCCATCTGACATGTTTTCAGAATGGACCATATTAGATTTATTCTATTATGGCCTGTCTGAATTTTCGAAAATGTCATTGGACCATTTTGCAGGTGGATCTATTCACCTAAAGAAAACGCCTGAAGAGGCTCAAGAACTCATTGACATGGTTGCAAACAACCAAGTCATGTCCACTTCTGAGAGGAACTCCGTGACTAATGGAATACCTCAGAAGAAAGGAGTTCTTGAAATTGATGCTCTGAATGCCATATTGGCTCAGAACAAAGTGTTGACTCAACAGGTCAACATGATCTCTCAAAGTCTGAATGGATGACAACATGCATCCAACAATACTAAAGAGGCAGCTTCTGAAGAAGCTTATCATCCTGAGAACCCTGCCATGGCAGAGGTTAATTACATGGGTGAACCTTATGGAAACACCTATAACTCATCATGGAAAAATCATCCAAATTTCTCATGGAAGGATCAACAAAAGCCTCAACAAGGCTTTAACAATGGTGGATGCAATAGGCTGAGCAATAGTAAGCCTTTCTCATCATCTTCTCAGCAACAGACAGAGAATTCTGAACAAAACACTTCTAATTTAGCCAATTTAGTCTCTGATCTGTCAAAGGCCACTTTCAGTTTCATGAGTGAAACAAGATCCTCCATTAGAAATCTGGAGGCACAAGTGGGCCAGCTGAGTAAGAAAATCATTGAAACTCCTCCCATTATTCTCCCAAGCAATATAGAAGAAAATCCAAAAGGAGAGTGCAAGGCCATTGATGTAATCAATATGGCCAAATGCACAAGGGAGGAGGAGGACGAGAATCCTAGTGAGGAAGACCTCCTGGGACATCCCTCAAGCAAGAAGGAATTTCCTATTAAGGATCCAAAGGAATCTGAGGCTCATATAGAGACCATAGAGATTCCATTAAATCTCCTTCTGCCATTCATGAGCTCTGAAGATTATTCTTCCTCTGAAGAGGATGAAGATGTGACTGGAGAGCAAGTTACTCAATATTTAGGAGCTATCATGAAGCTGAATGCCAAGTTGTTTGGTAATGAGACTTGGGAAAGTGAACCTCCCTTGCTCATTAATGAACTAGATACCTGGATTCAGCAAACTCTACCTCAAAAGAAACAAGATCCTGGCAAGTTCTTGATACCTTGTACTATAGGCACCATGACCTTTGAAAAGGCTCTATGTGATCTGGGGTCAGGGATAAATCTTATGCCACTCTCTGTAATGGAGAAGCTGGGGATCATTGAGGTACAACCTGCCTTGTTCTCGTTATAATTGGCAGACAAGTCATTGAGACAAGCTTATGGAATAGTGGAGAACGTGTTAGTAAAGGTTGAAGGCCTTTACATCCCTGCTGATTTCATAATCTTAGACACTAGGAAGGAAGAAGATGAATGCATCATCCTTGGAAGACCTTTCCTAGCCACAGCAGGAGCTGTGATAGATGTCAACAGAGGTGAATTAGTCCTTCAATTGAATGGGGACTACCTTGTGTTTAAGGCACAAGGCCATCCCTCTATGACAAAAGAGAGTAAGCATGAAGAGCTTCTCTCAGTTCAGAGTCAAGAAGAGCCCCCACAGTCAAACTCTAAGTTTGGTGTTAAAATCCCATATCCAAACTCTAAGTTTGGTGTTGGGACTATACAACATTGACCTGATCACCTTGTGGCTCCATGAGAGCCACTGTCAAGCTATTGACATTAAAGAATCGCTTGTTGGGAGGCAACACAATTTTATCTAATTTTTATTTTATATTATTTTATTTTTATTTTTTGTTTTATTAGGTACATGATCATGAGGAGTCACGAAAAAAAAACATAAAAATTAAAAACAGAATTAAAAACAGCAGAAGAAAAATCACACCCTGGAGGAAGCACAGGCTGGCGTTCAACGCCAGTAAGGAGCATCTGGCTGGCGTTCAGCGCCAGAACAGAGCATCAACCTGGCACTGAACGCCAAAAACAAGCAACATTCTGGCACTGAACGCCAGGAATGTGCCTAGAGAAGAAAAGCTGGCGCTGAACGCCAGTAATAAGCATGAAATTGGCGTTCAACACCAGAAACATGCTTTACATGGGCGTTGAACGCCCAGAATGTGCACCACATGGCGTTTAAATGCCAGAATGGTGTGCAAAGGCATTTTACATGCCTATTTGGTGCAGGGATGGAATTCCTTGACACCTCAGGATCTGTGGACCCCACAGGATCACCTTAGGATCTGTGGACCCTACAGGATCCCCACCTACTATATTCCCACCTTACCTCCTAATCCTATTTTGTGATGAGTATTCCCATGTCACACTTCCCAACACTCTTCACCAATCACCTCAATCCCTCTTCCCAATCACCCCCTTCACCACTCACATCCATCCACTCTTCCCCATAAACCCCACCTACCTTCAAAAATTCAAAACCATTTTCCCACCCATTCCCACCCTAAATGGCCGAACATACACCCCCTCTCCCTATATATACCCTTCCATTCTACTTCATTTTCACACAACACAACCCCCTCTTCTTCACCTTGGCCGAACCTACTTCTCTCCCTCTCTACCATATTCTCTTCTTCTTCTTCTTCTTCTCTTCTTTCTTCTATTGCTCGAGGACGAGCAATATTTTAAGTTTGGTGTGGTCAAAGCACAATCTTTTTTGTTTTCCACTACCATCAACGGCACCTAAGGCCGGAGAATCCTCTAGGAAAGGAAAAGGGAAGACAAAATCTTCCACCTCCGAGTCATGGGAGATGGAAAGATTCATCTCCAAGAGCCATCAAGACCACTTCTATGATGTTGTGGCAAAGAAGAAGGTGATCCCTGAGGTCCCTTTCAAGCTCAAGAAAAATGACTATCCTGAGATTCGACATGAGATCCGAAGAAGAGGTTGGGAAGTCTTAACCAACCCCATACAACAAGTCAGAATCTTAATGGTTCAAGAGTTCTATGCCAATGCATGGATCACTAGGAACCATGATCAAAGTATGAACCCGAATCCAAAGAATTATCTCACAATGGTTCGGGGGAAATACTTAGATTTTAGTCCGGAAAATGTGAGGTTGGCGTTTCACTTGCCCATAATGCAAGGAGATGAACGCCCCTACACTAGAAGGGTCAACCTTAATCAAAGGTTGGACCAAGTCCTTATGGACATATGTGTGGGAGGAGCTCAATGGAAGAGAGACTCCAAAGGCAAGCCAGTTCAACTAAGAAGACTGGACCTCAAGCCTGTGGCTAGAGGATGGTTGGAGTTCATTCAACGCTCCATCATTCCTACTAGCAACCGATCTGAAGTTACTGTGGATCGGCCATCATGATTCATTGCATCATGATTGGAGAGGAAGTAGAAGTTCATGAGGTCATCTCCAATGAAATCTACAAAATAGCCGACAAGCCATCCACCATGGAAAGGCTAGCTTTTCCTCACCTTATTTGCCATCTATGTTACTCAGCTGGAGTTATCATAGAAGGAGACATCTCCATTGAGGAGGATAAGCCCATCACCAAGAAGAGGATGGAGCAAGCAAGAGAGACCCTTCACGGTTCTCAAGAGATGCATGAGGAAGCTCATCATCAAGAAATCCCTGAGATGCCTCAAGGGATGCACTTTCCTCCCAATAACTATTGGGAACAACTCAACACTTCCTTGGAAGATTTGAGCTACAATGTGGGACAATTAAGGGTGGAACATCAAGAGCACTCCATCATTCTCCATGAAATAAGAGAAGATCAAAGAGCAATGAGGGAGGAGCAACAAAGACAAGGAAGGGACATAGAAGAGCTTAAGGACATTGTTGGACCTTCAAGAAGAAGACGCCACTAAGGTGAATTCATTCCTTGTTCTTATTTCTTTCTGCTTTTCGGTTTTTATGTTGTATGTTTATCTATGTTTTGTGTCCTTACTTCATGATCATTAGTATGTAGTAACCATGTCTTAAAGCAATGAATAAAATCCATTAATCCTTCACCTCTCTTAAATGAAAAATGATTTAATTCAAAAGAACAATAAGTACATGAATTTCGAATTTATCCTTGAATTTATTTTAATTATATTGATGTGGTGACAACACTTTTTGTTTTCTGAATGAATGCTTGAACAGTGCATAAATTTTGATCTTATTGTTTATGAATGTTAAAACTGTTGGCTCCTGAAAGAATGATGAACAAAGAGAAATGTTATTGATAATCTGAAAAATCCTAAAATTGATTCTTGAAGCAAGAAAAAGCATTGAAAAAAAAAAGAAAAGCTTGCGAAAAAAAATAGCGAAAAAAATAGAAAGAAAAAGAAAAAGCAAGCAGAAAAAGCCAATAGCCCTTAAAACCAAAAGGCAAGGGTAAAAAGGATCCAAGGCTTTGAGCATCAATAGATAGGAGGGCCCAAGGAAATAAAATCCAGGCCTAAGCGGCTAAATCAAGCTGTCCCTAACCATGTGCTTGTGTCATGAAGGTCCAAGTGAAAAGCTTGAGACGGAGTGGTTAAAGTCATGATCCAAGGCAAAAAGAGTGTGCTTAAGAGCTCTGGACACCTCTAACTGTGGACTCTAGCAAAGCTGAGTCACAATCTGAAAAGGTTCACCCAGTCATGTGTCTGTGGCATTTATGTATCCGGTGGTAATACTGGAAAACAAAATGCTTAGGGCCACGGCCAAGACTCATAAGTAGCTGTGTTCAAGAATCAACATACTTAACTAGGAGAATCAATAACACTATCCGAAATTCTAAGTTCCTAGAGAAGCCAATCATTCTGAACTTCAAAGGAAAAAGTGAGATGCCAAAACTGTTCAGAAGCAAAAAGCTACAAGTCCCGCTCATCTAATTATAATTAATATTCATTGATATTTTGGAATTTATAGTATATTCTCTTCTTTTTATCCTAATTGATTTTTAGTTGCTTGGGGACAAGCAAAAATTTAAGTTTGGTGTTGTGATGAGCGGATAATTTATACGCTTTTTGGCATTGCTTTTAGGCAGTTTTTATTAAGTTCAAGCTACTTTTAGGGATGTTTTCATTAGTTTTTATGTTAAATTCACATTTCTGGACTTTACTATAAGTTTGTGTGTTTTTCTGTGATTTCAGGTAATTTCTGGCTGAAATTGAGGGACTTGAGCAAAACTCTGAAAAAGGCTGACAAAAGGACTGCTGATGCTGTTGGAATCTGACCTCCCTGCATTCGAAATAGATTTTCTGGAGCTACCGAACTCCAAATGGGGCGCTCTCAACGGCGTTGGAAAGTAGACATTTAGAGCTTTCCAGCAATATATAATAGTCCATACTTTATTCGGAAATTGACGATGTAACTTGGCATTGAACGCCATGTACATGTTGCTGTCTAGAGTTAAACGCCAGAAACACGTAATGATCCGGAGTTGAACGCCCAAAACACGTTATAACTTGGAGTTCAACTCCAAGAAAAGCCTCAGCTCGTGGATAGATCAAGCTCAGCCCAAACATACACCAAGTGGGCCCTGGAAGTGGATTTATGCATCAATTACTTACTCATGTAAACCCTAGTAGCTAGTCTAGTATAAATAGGATAAGTTACTATTGTATTAGACATCTCTTGATAGTTTAATCTTTTGGCCATTCGGTCTTTTGATCATTCAGGGTGCTGGCCTCTCGGCCATGCTTGAACCTTTCACTTATGTATTTTCAACGGTGGAGTTTCTACACACCATAGATTAAGGGTGTGGAGCTCTGCTGTACCTCAAGTTTCAACACAATTACTATTATTTTCTACTCAAGTCTCTTTTATTCTTATTCCAAGATATACGTTGCACTTCAACTTGATGAATGTGATGATCCGTGACACTCATCATCATTCTCACCTATGAACGCACGTGACTGACAACCACTTCCGTTCTACCTTAGGCCGGGCGCATATCTCTTAGATTCCCCAACAGAATCTTCGTGGTATAAGCTAGATAGATGGCAGCATTCATGAGAATCTGGAAAGTCTAACCTTGTCTGTGGTATTCCGAGTAGGATTCCGGGAATCTGAAAAGTCTAACCTTGTCTGTGGTATACGAGCTTCAAAGTCCTGAAGGCTGGGCATTAGTGACAGAAGCAAAAGAATCAAGGAATTCTATTCCTACCTGATTGAGAACCGAAAGATGATTAGCCGTGCTGTGACAGAGCATAGGAACGTTTTCACTGAGAGGATGGGATGTAGCCATTGACAACGGTGATGCCCTACATACAGCTTTCCATGGAAAGGAGTAAGAAGGATTGGATGAATGTAATAAGAAAGTAGAGATTCAAGAGGAGCACAGCATCTCCATATGCCTATATGAAATTCCCACTATTGATTTACATAAGTATTTCTATCCCTTTTATTTTCTATTTATTATTAATTTTCGAACTCATCATAAACCAATTTAATCTGCTTAACTAAGATTTACAAGGTGACCATAGCTTGCTTCATACCAACAATCTCTGTGGGATCGACCCTTACTCACATAAGGTATTACTTGGACGACCCAGTACACTTGCTGGTTAAGATGAATGGAGTTGTGTCCACACATAATCAATAGCCATTAAATAAATCTCATGCAAATACAAAGAAGGTCACAATTTCGTCCACCAGTAGCTCCAGAAAATCCATTTCGAGTGCAGGGAGGTCAGATTCCAACAGCATCAGCAGTCCTTTTGTCAGCCTCCTTTCAGAGTTTTGCTCAAGTCCCTCAATTTTAGCCAGAAATTACCTAAAATCACAGAAAAACACACAAACTCATAGTAAAATCCAGAAATGTGAATTTAACATAAAAACTAATGAAAACATCCCTAAAAGTAGCTTGAACTTACTAAAAACTACCTAAAAACAATGCCAAAAAGCGTATAAATTATCCGCTCATCAGTGATAGATAAGATGGGGAAAGGCCAACCTTGCTAAGGTGGAAGGCTTTTCATCTTTCTTGTACAATTCTTGAGGTATTACCTCATGTACCTCCACCTCACTTCCAATCATGATGAAATGAATCATGATGGCTCTGTCAATGGTCACTTCAGACCGATTGCTAGTAACGATGATAGAGCATTGGATAAATTCTAACCATCCTCTAGCTATGGGCTTGAGGTCAAGCCTTCTTAGTTGGATAGGCTTGCCTTGAGCATCCCTCTTCTATTAAGCTCCTTCCACACAAATGTTTGAAAGGACTTGGTCCAGCCTCTTATCAAAATTGACTCTCCTAGTGTAAGGATGTGGCTGCTTCCATTATTGGCAAATGGAGCTCCAACCTTATACATTCTGGGCTGAAATCCAAGAGATGCCCTCAGAACATGGTATGCCAATTTTTGGGATGTGGGTTCACGCTTGTATCATGGTTTTTCGTGACTAATGCATTGGCATATAACTCTTGTACCATCAAGATTCCAACTTCCGGAATAGGATTGGTTAGGACTTGGTGAAGAAACTGGCTCTGTAGAATTTGCACAGATAGACTGGCAAGTATACCGGGTCATCCAAGTAATATCTGAGGTAAGTCAGGTCGATCCCACGAGGATTGTTGTTTCAAACAAGCCGTGGACACCTTGTAGATCTTAGTCAGGCAGAAAGATGAGTGTTGTTGTCAAACGCATAAAATAAATAAAGATAGAAATACCAAATTGAATTATAAAAACAGTGATGGACGAACAGTTAAGGCTTCGGAGATGCTTTGTCTTTCCGGATTAACGTTTCTTACTGTCTATCTCAACAGCTTTCTGATTTATTCAACTCATGTCCTCTCATAAAGAACCTCCACTACTGCAGCAATCCACCATGTTTAGATGACTCATATCCTTTCATCAAGCCACCTCAAATTTTCTCACTGTAGTAGAAAATGAAGCTCTAAGCAAGCTACTCCCCTACACGATCCTACTCAAGGTGCCACAAACAAGGTGGATCTTCCGGATTAGAGAGGATTGTTTCTCCTTACTCTAGCCTTAGCACCTTAAAAACCTCACACACCCATAGACAACGGAATTTTATGTCACATATCCAAAGTTGCTCAGATGCTCTATACAAATCCACAATGCAATCTCTAGATTTAGTTCAACGCTATCCGGGTCAGGAATCGCACAGAACCCAAGTAGAACAAGGGTGATCATCACGGGTCACCCTCAATTCATGAGATGAAGAATGAGAAAGGATAAGAAAATAGAATCAGAATTGTATTGAAAATAGAACAATAATATTATTAATCAATGAAACTCAACAAAGCTCCTAACCCTAACTTAGGAGGTTAGTGACTCATACTGTACATAATAGTAAAGTATTCAAATGGGGGAGGAAGAAGAACCTAAACATGGGTGATCTTCTCCTATATATACTAATCTAATGACTAAGAATTAGAGAAATATGATAGACTACACTTAGGAGTGCGAAAATCCACTTCTGTGCCCCACTTGGTGAGCATTAGGGATGCGCTCGAGTGTCTCCCACATGCTAATGTCCCTTAGGGTCATTGAACGCTGGCTAGGGACCCCCTTTTGCGAATTGAACTCTAGTTGCTCCCTTGTGGGTGCTGAACGCCAAGAGTGGGGCTGGTGGCTTGTGCTGAACGCTAGTTTTGGGACTTCAATTATGAAGCAGATTCTAAACTATTATATATTTCTGGAAAGCTCTGGATGTTAGCTTTCCATAGCCATTAAGAGGGTGCCATTTGAACTTTTGTTGCTCTAGAAAAACTCTTTTGAATGCATGGAGGTCGGATCCTGACAGCATCTGCAGTGCTTTCTCTATCTCTGAATCAGACTTTTGCTCTAACCCCTCAATTTTAGCCAGAAAATACTTGAAATTGCATGAAAACACACAAAATCAACGTAGAATCCAAAAATGTGAATTTTTCACTAAAACCTATAAAAACTTAATAAAACTTAAACAAAATATACTAAAAACTATGTGAAAACAATGCCAAAAAGCGTATAAAATATCCGCTCATCAGAACACCAAACTTAAACTATTGCTTGTCCCCAAGCAACCAAAAACAAAGTAGGATAAAAATAAATATAAGAATGCATTAAATTTCAGAATTCTCAATGAAGCTCAAATTTAAATAGATGAGCGGGATTAGTAGCTTTTTGCTTCTGAATAGTTTTGGCATCTCAATTTCCATTGAGGCTCATAATGATTGGCATCTTTAGGAGATCAGAATCCAGATGATATTATTGATTCTCCTAGTTAAGTTTTGTTTTATTCTTGAACACAGGTTTTAGAGTCTTGGCCGTGACCCTAAGCACTTTGTTTTCCAGTATTACCACCGGATACATAAATGTCACAGACACTTTAACTGGGTGAATCCCTTAGGATTGTGACTCAGCTTTACTAGAGTCCCTAGCCAGTGCTGTCCAGAGTTCTTAAGCACACTCTTTGCTTTGGACCATGACTTTAACTGCTCAGTCTCAAGTTTTTCACTTGACACCTTCACACCACAAGCATATAGTTAGGGAAGCAGTTTATTTGAACTGCCTAGGCTAAGATATTTCTTTTAGGCCCTCCTAACCATTGATGCTCAATGCCTTGGATCCTTGCTCTGGCCTTTTGGTTTTAAGAGCTACTGGCTTTTTTCTCTTGCCTTTTGGTTTAAAGAGCTTATTGGCATTTTCTTTTTCTTTTTTTGCTATATTTTCAAGAGCCAACATTCTTTACTCCAATATCAAACATGCGCTATTTATTCATACATTCAGAAACAAAAGTAATGCCACCATATTAAATAATCGAACTAATCTTAATGTATAACTCGAAATTCATGCATCTTACTTTCCTTTTTCAAATAAAATAAATTTTCAAGCAAGGTGTGAGATGCATGGAATATTTTACAGCCTTAAGACATAAATAAAGATGATCATGCACTAGAAACAGACAATAAGATATAACACCTAATGGAAAACAGAAAAAAGTAACTTAGTGACGGGACCAACTTAGTGACGGCTGCTACTGCTTCCTCTTTGGAATCCAATAGAGCGCTTGATTTCTTCTATGTCACACCCTTGTCTCTGTTGTTCTTCCCTCATTGCTCTTTGATCTTCTCTTATCTCATGGAGGATGGTGGAGTGCTCTTGATGTCCCATCCTTAACTGATCCATGTTGGAGCTTAACTCTCATAGAGAGGTATGCCATTGGTCCCAAAAAAAAATTTGGGTATGAAAATACATCCTTGAGGCATCTCAGGAAATTCTTATTGAGGCGGCTCCACATGCTCTTACTGTGGTCCATGTGCCGGCTCTCAAACATGCTTCATCCTTCTTTTAGTGATGGACTTATCCTCTTCAATGAGGATGTCTCCTTCTATGACGATTCCAGCAGAACTGAATTAGGTGACATATGAGGTAAGGGAAGCAGAGACAAGTGCCTTTCCCTTCCTCTTCCTTAAGGTTTCATCAGTCTTTGGTGCCATACTTAGGAGTGGTAGAAGTAAAAAAGCAAAGCTTTTGTAACACAAAACTTAAGAGTTTTGCTCGTCCTCGAGCAAATATGAACAATTGGGAATGAGAGAGTAGAAGGAGAAAAAAAAAAGAGGGAGAGATATAGGGTGAGGTAAATGGGGGTAGGTGGAGTTTCTGTAGGACCCACTGGTCTTGGAAGTCTAGGGAATTCGAATTCCCTGCCCCCTTGTGGATGTTGAATGCCCATCTCTTGCTCCTAGCTGGCATTCAACGCCAGCTTGATGCTCCTTATAGGGCATTGAATGCCCATGTGGTGCTCTTTCCTAGCATTCAATGCCAGGTCTCTGCCCCCTATATGGCGTTCAATGCCAGCTTTATGCTCCATTGCTGGTGTTCAATGCCAGCTATGTGCTCCTTCCTGGCGTTCAATGCCAGGTCTCTGCCTCTTGGATAACGTTCAATGCCAACAAGGTCTGTACTCCAGGGTGTTCTGTTTCCACCTCTGAATATTTCTGTTTCTATTCTAAATACTGCACATGATCAAAAACATTAAAAAGCAAGGGAAAACTCTAGAAATAAACTAAAATAAACTCAAATGAAAATAAACAAAAGAAATAAGAATAGTAATACTCTACTCATGGTTGGGTTGCCTCCCAACAAGCACTTCTTTAATGTCATTAGCTTGACACTCGATTGCTAACTTTTTTCCTCTTCTTCCAGTTGGTTAACAGAAATGACTCCATGGGAGAAGAGGAGGAGATTAGTGCCCTCAGATTTAAATTCATTCTAACAAGCTTTCTTTTAGTGTGATGAGCTTGATTCTCCTTGCTTGTTAGGGTAGGGGTTGTATTGTTTCTCCATCCCCTATGCATCTTCCTCTTGGAACCTTCCTCCTTGGTGGGTGATGATGCCCAACACCAAACTTAAGTTTGATGTCTGGGAAAAATGTATGAGTTTTCACCAAGGGAGGAGGCTCCAGTATTGTACTCTACATGGCACTACGTCCTTTTTCAGGGAGTAGTGGAGGTTGAAGGACCTTGATAATCATGTAATCCTTCTGTAACCTCATCACTAATTTGCCTCTTTCAGCATCAGTAGATAGAGACCAATGCTCCAAAACCTTAGCAAAAGGTATATTAGACTGCAGTTTTTTCATAGCCTTCCAAGAATTGTGAGCGGTGCTCATCCTTGGTCTCCTTTTGGGGCATCTGAGGGTGTGGTACTTCAGGCTTTCTTCCCATAAGATGGATGTGTAAAAATATGCTTCCAGCCTCTTCTTGATTTAGTTCCTTAATAGTGTGTACCATCTTAGGCTCAACCTTCTTGGTACTAATGAGGGCTAGACACTCTTCTCTTATATGTTCAGATAAATATTGTCTAGTTTGACTCAACTGTGCCTCTATAGCTCTGTTAGAGGCTTGGGCTTCTTGCAGCATCTCTTGAAATTTCAACATTTGTTGGGCAAGGGAGTGTAGTTGCTGGGTTAATGAGTCACTTTGCTCATAAGGGTCTGACTTAATGGACATTGTCTTAACCTCTCCTTTTATTGGAGTCTCATTAGATGAGTACATATGCTGATTGTTGGCAATTATCTCAATAAGCTCGTGAGCCTCCTCAATTGTCTTTTTCATATGGATTGAACCACCAGCATAATGGTCTAAGTACATCTTAGCCATATCTGTGAGTTTGTAATAGAAGATGTCTAACTTTACCTATTCTGAAAATATTTCAGTAGGGCATTGTCGTAGCATCATCTTGTACCTCACTCGAGCATCATAAAAGGATTCGTTATCTCCTTGTTTGAAGCCTTGAATGTCCAGTCTTAACTGGGTTAACTTCTTTGGAGGAAAGTATTGATTTAAGAACTTATCCACCAGCTAACTCTATGTTTTCAAGCTTGATTTGGGTTGATTATCCAACCACCTTTTTGCATGGCCTTTCACAGCAAATGGAAAGAGCAATAACCTGTAGACATCTTGGTCTACTCCATCAGAGTACACTGTGTCAACATATTGCAGGAAATCTACAAGGAATTCTATGGGCTCCTCTTGAGAAAGTCCCTGAAATTGGCAGTTTTGCTGCACTAATGTGATTAGTTGTGGGTTAAGCTCAAAGTGAGCTACTCCAACAAGAGGTATACTAATACTGCTTCCATAGAAGACCAGAGTGGGGGCTATATAAGACCTTAAAATTCTTCTTGGTTGTGCCTTTTCCTCTAGATCCATAGTGCACTCTTACTGTTCCTGCATACACAGGCAAAAGACAAAGAAAAATGGAGAGTCTCTTTGTCAGAGTATAGAGAGCTCCCTGTCATATACTGTTCATACCCTGGGTCGAGCTAACCGACCCGGGATGTTTAGCGACAAAGCGACCGACCTCTTCAGGTCAGACTATTCGACCTCTTCTCAAAGAGCTCGACCAAATCGACAGGAAAGCCCAATAAATGGCCCAAATAGAGGAACACGATCCAAATCCAGAGGCAATCCCAGCCTGCAGAGATAAAGGCGGTTCTGTTGAAGATAAGCTGACCTCACCCAAAGATAAGATAAGATAAGATAACTAACTTATCATATCTAGAAAGGTCACTTCTCACCATTATAAATACACTGGAGAACCTAGGTATAACTCATACTCTGATTCTACTCAATACCTGCTTAATACCCTTGCTAACTTAAGCATTGGAGTCCCTTGCAGGTACCCCCACCCTTCGGTGATAAAGGATCAACAGCACTCTTAGTTCCACCAGTCGGACACACCAGCTCCGGCCGCTATTCACCTGCCGGACACGTCGGCTCCGACCAACACAGAAGATCTCGTCCGAGATCGACCTACAATTTCAGGTAACCCTCAGAACATTGGCGCCATTGCCGGGGAACCTAGAAGTCATCCCATCACCATGTCAAACGACCATGACAACGACCACGATTCAGGTCTGGAGGATCGGACACCGCACAAAAACGCGGGTGTCACGCTACAAAACACTCCGGAAACCAACAAAGACGAAGACTCACCAAATTCAGGAGCAATAGAAGCGCTCCTGGATCGCCTAAAACAACTGGAAAAAGAAACCCAACAACAACGGGAAATTGGAAGAGATCTCAAATCAAAAGTCCCCCAGGCTAATCTCGAGGAAAATTCATGCAAAGAGCAAGACCCGTTCACTAGGGAAATCATGAAAACCAAAATTCCAAAAGACTTCAAACTCCCGGATATGACCATGTATGATGGCACCACGGACCCCAACAACCACCTCAGCAACTTCAGAAGTAGAATGTACCTCACTGACGCCCCAGATGCTGTTCGCTGCAAGGCTTTTCCAACAACTCTCACAAAGACAGTGATCCGATGGTTCGATAACCTACCCCCGAAGTCCATCTCAAGCTTTGATGACTTAGCTAAAAAATTCCTAGCCAGATTCTCCATTCAGAAAGATAAAGCAAAGCACGCCCCCAGTTTACTAGGGATCAAACAAGGAGATCGGGAGAGCCTTCGCAGCTACATGGAGAGATTCAACAAAACATGCATGGATATACAAAGTTTACCAACGGAGGCCGCCATCATGGGACTCATCAATGGCCTACGAGAGGGGCCTTTCAGCCAATCTATGTCAAAAAAATACCCGACCTCCTTAGACGGAGTGCAGGAACGGGCAGAAAAGTATATCAACATGGAGGAGAACACTTGGTTAGGAGAAACCTCAAAATCGGGGGCCTCCTACCGAGACAGAGACAAGGAATCCAAAAGAAAAGAAGATCGACAAGGGCAGAAAATCAAAAAATACCATAACTACACCCCTCTCAGGACATCCCTGGTCGAGATATACAAAGAAGTCTGCCATACGGAAAAAATCCCCCCAGCTCGGCCACTCAAAGGCAAAAGGGGAGGAGGAAACCGAAAGAAATATTGTGAATACCATCGAGTCTGAGGACACTCCACAAACGAATGCTTCGACCTAAAAAACATCATGGAAAAATTGGTGAGAGAAGGAAAATTAGATCGATTCTTGGCCAGCCGAGATGATGATCAAAGAAAGAGACGAATGGATGAAGATACCGAACGAACAGAATGATCACCTCGGACACCAGAAAGACATGTCCACATGATACACGGCGGATTCACAGCAGGTGGAATCTCCAAATCCTCTCACAAAAGATATCTCAAAGAAGTATATCATGTCGAAGGAGAGGAGAAAGCACTCAATATTCCGGCAATTACATTTACTAAAGAAGACGCATCCGGCGTCATCATAGAACACGATGATCCCATGGTTATCAGCATCATATTGGCAAACGCCAACCTACACCACACCTTAATAGACCAAGGGAGCTTTGCCGACATCTTATTCAAAACAGCCTTTGATAAGCTCGGCTTGGAAGAAAAAGAACTTAAAGCATATCCAAACACCCTGTTTGGGCTAGGAGATACCCCGGTTCAACCACTCGGATACATACCACTACATACAACCTTTGGAAAAGGGGACCAATCCAGGACCCTCAAATTAGACTACATCGTAGTCGATGCAAGTTCAGCTTACAACGCTCTCATAGGACGGACAACACTCAATTAACTTGGCTCAATAGTCTCGACCCCACACCTAAGTATGAAGTTCCCAACCCCAAAAGGGATAGCCCAAAAGACGGCACGTCGCTGTTATAACAAAAGCCTAAACCTCAGAGGCAAAGGAGAAGAATTCCACACAATTGAGCTGGGCGGAGTTCATCGGCGAGAAGAACTTCGTCCCCAGCCAGAAGGCGAGATAGAAAAGATTCAGATCGGGGACACCCCGGAAAAAACAACCAATATCGGCACAATCCTAAAAGGAGATTTAAAAGAATTACTAATACAATTCTTGCGAGACAACGTCGATCTCTTCGCGTGGAAAGCCATAGACATGCCAGGTATCGACCCTAAGCTAATGTGTCACAAGTTGGCGGTCTACCCAGGATCTCGACCGGTGCAGCAGAGACGAAGAAAACTTGGGCCAAAGCGATCCAAAGCTGTGGACGAACAAGTACAGGCACTACTGGAAGCCGGATTCATAAGAGAAGTCAAATACCCGCTATGACTAGCCAACGTTGTCTTGGTGAAAAAATCAAATGGGAAGTGGCGAATGTGCACCGATTACATCGATCTCAACAAGGCTTGTCCAAAAGATCCATACCCACTCCCAGGTATTGACGCTCTAGTAGATGCTTCCTTCGGATACAAATATCTCTCGTTTATGGACGCATACTCGGGGTACAATCAAATCCCTATGTATCCACCAGATCAAGAAAAGACCTCGCTCTTAATTAACACCGAAAGCAAACTACTGCTACATTGTGATGCCTTTCGGTCTCAAGAACGCAGGAGCTACTTATCAAAGGCTAATGAATAAAGTCTTCTCAAATCACATCAGAAAAATCATGGAAGTTTATGTGGACGACATGTTGATAAAGACACAAAGCGAAGATACATTATTATCCAACCTGACTCAAGTGTTTTACACTATAAGGAAGCACAACATGCGGCTCAATCCCGCAAAATGCACCTTCGCAGTAGAAGCAGGCAAATTCTTAGACTTCATGCTCACACAAAGGGGAATTGAAGCAAACCCAGACAAATGTCAAGCCATACTCAACATGAAAAGCCCAACTTGTGTCAAAGAAGTACAACAACTCAACGGGAGGTTGGCCGCCCTATCCCGATTCTTAGCAGGAGCTGCGATAAGATCTCTTCCCTTCTATGCTATTTTAAGAAAGGGAAAACAGTTCGAATGGACGACAGAATGTGAGCAAGCCTTCCAAGACTTCAAGGAGTTCTTAGGACGGCCACCTATCCTATCTCGACCACGAGAAGGAGAACCGTTCATATTATACCTCGCAGTAGGGAGCCGGGCAATAGCCTCAACACTAGTCAGAGAAGACGAACATGGGCAACAACCCGTCTACTTCATTAGCAATTAAGCGCTACAGGGATCCGAGCTGAACTACCAGAAAATAGAAAAATTTGCCTATACCCTCATTCTAACATCTCGACGACTCCGCCCGTACTTCCAGGCTCACACCATTAAGGTTCAAACTAACCAGCCCATAAAAGGAATATTGCAGAAAACAGATCTGGCAGGCAGAATTCTACAATGGGCAGTCGAATTGTCAGAATTTGACCTCCAATATGAAGCTCGGACGGCCATCAAATCACAGTATCTGGCCGACTTTATCGCAAAATTCACAGACGCCCTGGAAACCCCACAGAATGGAATCTTTACGTGGACGATTCTTCAAATAAAACTGGAAGCAGCGCAGTCGTGATAATAGAAAGCGACCAACGAACCCAAGTTGAGCTCTCCCTCAAGTTTAGGTTCCCGGCCTGAAACAACCAGGCAGAATATGAAGCATTATTAGCTGGTTTGAAACTGGCTAAAGAGGTCGGAGCTCAAAAACTCAACATTTACAGTGATTCAAAAGTGGTCACATCACAAATAATAGGGAGCTACCAAGCCAAAGATCCAACCAAGAAAAAATATTTGGATAAAACCAAGGAACAGCTCGGACAAATCGGGGAGTATAAAATCTGCCACATACCCCGCGAACAAAATGCCCGAGCTGATGCACTCTCAAAACTAGCTAGCACCAAACCAAGGGGCAACAATAGGAGCCTCATACAGGAAACGTTACAAAACCCTTCAATCTCGGAAGAAGAAAAAGTCCTGACTATAACAAGTCATGACCAAGGATGGATGACCCCCATAATCAACTACCTCAAAACAGGAACGCTCCCCGCAGAAGAAAATGAGGCAAAGAGATTAAAAAGGGAGGCACAGTACTACACCATCATAAACAACATCCTGTACAAAAGAGGAATCTCAACACCTTTACTAAAATACGTGCCGAACTCCAACACAAGGGAAGTGCTAGAAGAAATACACGGTGGCATCTGTGGCAATCATCTCGGAGCATGAGCTCTCGCCAAAAAAGTACTCCGGGCGGGATTTTATTGGCCAACTCTACAGAAAGAAGCTACAAAATTTGTAAAGACATGTCCACCATGTCAGAAACATGCCAACTTTCACAACGCCCCGCCAGAAGAGCTCATTAGTGTGACCTCGCCTTGGCCATTTGCAAAATGGGGACTCGATCTTCTCGGCCCCTTCCCACAAGGATTAGAACAAGTTAAATTCCTCATAGTAGGGGTAGATTACTTTACAAAGTGGATCGAGGTAGAACCCCTAGCTAATGCCACCGCTCAGAGAAGCCGAAAATTCTTATATAGAAACATTGTCACAAGGTTTGGGGTTCCATATTCAATAACCACAGATAATGGCACTCAATTCACAGATGCAGGCTTCAGAAAACTAGTGGTTGACTTGAATATAAAGCATCAATACACCTCCATTGAACATCCGCAAGCCAATGGACAGGCTGAAGCTGCTAACAAAGTCATATTGGCCGGATTAAAACGGAGATTACAAGACGCAAAGGGAGCCTGGGCGGAGGAGCTTCCATAAGTCCTATGGGCATATCGAACAACGCCACATTCCACCACGAAGGAATCCCCCTTCCGATTAGCATACGGAATAGAGGCAATGATTCCAGTAGAGATTGAGGAAGGGTCGCATAGAGTAGTTCACTACAATGAGGAAGCAAACTCCCAACTTCAGAGAGAAGAGCTCGACTTGTTACCCGAAATCCAAGAAAAAGCTCAGATCTGGGAAGAAGCTTTAAAGCGCCAAATGGCTTCTAGATATAATCAAAGGGTAGTGCCGAGAAGTTTTGCAAATAATGATCTCATCCTAATCCAAAATGATATTGGAACAACTCGACCAGGAAAAGAAAAGCTGGCAGCAAACTGGAAAGGACCCTACCGAGTCATAAAAGTACTTGGAAAAGGCTACTACAGACTGTCTGAACTCGATGGACGAGAGCTTCCTAGGTCATGGCATGCCTACAACCTAAGAAGGTACTACAGTTAGAAAAGACAAAAGATCTCATCATTTGATGCACTCTTTTTCCTGAAAAAGGTTTTTTAATGAGGCGCCATGTTGAGATCTAGGTCATGCCCAACTTAAAGGGATAAGAAAATCCCCGCATGTATATATTTGCATTTTTCCCTTTGAATAAAGTCTATTTAGATATTCTACAAAGAATCCAAGACGCATTAATCTGAAGTATTCATCGTCCAATTATAAAGCGACAGGTCGGCAGAAAGTGAAAAACAATTTCATTGCACGACCATGATAAAGATAAATCGTCCGATAAAGGTGAAAACGCGATTCACCCAAAGGACGATCTAAAGATGCCAACCACTGTCTACAAATTGGCAAAGATGAACACAGAGTAATGTAAGAAGTTATCGAAAGTGATCTAAAAAAGAACCTGACGAGGTCTTACGGATCGCTAAAATAATAACTTAAGGACTGGTCAAGCGAACCAAGTCAACCCAAGTTATAAGTAAACCCTGGAAAGAGGTCTGGCCAACCCTATTAAAGAGGATTACTTTAACTTAGAAGGGCCTGACATAACAAAGTCAGCCCAAAAACAAAAAGTTATACAAGTAGTCCCTGAAAGAGATCAGACAAAGATCCAAGAAAGAAGACTACAAAAAATAACTTAAAGGAGACCGACATAACCAAGTCGGACTCCTACCACTAAAAAGTTATACAAGTAGTCCTTGAAAGAGATCTGACAAGGATTCAAGAAAGAGGACTACAAAAAATAACTTAAAAGAGACCAACATAATCAAGTCGGACTCCTACCACTAAAAAGTTATACAAGTAGTCCCTGAAAGAGATCTGACAAGGATCCAAGAAAGAGGACTACAAAAAATAACTTAAACAAGACCGACATAACTAAGTCGGACTCCTGCCACTAAAAAGTTATCAAAGTAATCCCTGAAAGAGACCTGACAAAGGTCCTAGAAAGAGGATTACAAAAATAACTTGGAAAGAGGTCGACCTAACGAAATTGATCTCCCACAAATAGGTTATAAAAGTAATCCCTGAAAGAGACCTGACAAAGGTCCAAGAAAGAGGATTACAGAAATAACTGAAAGGGGGACCAACGCAAAAGAACCACCAAGAAACAAGTTGGACCCATAAGTCACAACCTCAAGAGGATCCAAGCTACAAAATAAAGCAATCCGAGGAGGTCGAGATGCAAGATTTCAAACATCAGTAGAAAACAGTTCCACAAGTCGGACACACCAGCTCCGGCCGCCATTCACCTGCCAGACACGTCGGCTCCAACCAACACAGAAGATCTCGTCCGAGATCGACCTACAGTTTTAGGTAACCCTCAGAACATATACCAAAAAGAAAAAAAAGAGACAAGAATTAATTTTTTTCAAAAATTAAATAAATAAATAAAATAAAAATGGAAAACTAATTCAAAATTAATAAAAAAATAATTAAGAAATTTTGAAAAAATAAGAAAAGAAAAGATTAAGAAAAGATATGACAACCAATTAACTAACAAGATTAAAAATCAAAGAGGGGATTTTCGAAAAAGAAGAAAGAGAAAGTAGTTAGGAAGTTTTGAAAAAGTGGAAAGAGAAAGGTGATGCGGGTGCATCATTGCCTGTTTTTAGTTGTTATTTCAGTAGACTTTAGTTTAGTTTTCATACAAATTTTATTGATAAGTGAGTAAAAGCATGAAATATCTCTGCATGAAACAAATTCTCAAGCATAGGTGAATTTTAGCTAATATACAAGATAAACATGATAAAATAGATCACACTAAGTGAAAGTTTGATTTTAAGTATTATTAGCACACTTAATATATAAAGATGATCTTGTATATTACTTTGATACACTTATTTGTTTGATGACAGGTGAAGAAAAGTAGAGAAGGGGGCAAGGATGAAGTAGAGAAAGCAACGTTGGTGGCCAAAGTTGGCTCACCAACGTTGCCTCAAACGTTGAGAAAAAGAGGTGGAAAACGTTGGAGGGAATGTTGGTGAACCAACGTTCCCCCCAACATCTGTGATAAAATCTCTAAAATTCAAATTGGAAAATTTGCTAAAACGCGTTACGTGTACGCGTCGATGACGCGTACGCGTGAACGTGAATTTTAGCCTATCACACGAACTCCTGAGCGACGCACACGCGTAAAATGCAGTTTGACGCATACGCGTGAGCGACGCGCACGTGTAAAATGGAAAAATTGGCCATTTACACGTACGTGTGGGTGACGCGTACGCATAACCAGACAAATATTGGTGCACCAACGTTGAGTCAAACATTGCTGGGAACACCCAGAAAGTTTTCTTTATGCAACCTTTAAGGCTATTTTCTTTCCAAAATACACCCATGAGCATGCATTCACTTCTCAAGCAAGCAAACCCAAAATTGTCAACCAATCAAGGCCACAAGAATCATCTAGAATAGTTAATTTTCATTTGATTGTAATTTGCTTTTGCATTTCAATTTGTATTTTAAGAAAGCCTATATAAAGGCCTTAGTTTCATAGAATTATTCATTCTGGATGACACATTCAGCCAGTGAAGGAGTCTTCGAACTCTTCCTTTCCACCATTCTCCTCTCCTCTTCCACTTTCTTGCTTGTAAATATTTCAGTTATGAATTACTAACTCTTTCCCTTGGGAAAGAGAGCTTTATTGTTATTTGATGGATTAAATTGTTTCCATTCTTTTTCTTTCCTTTCTCTTTGATTTACTTGAAAGCTTTCGCACTTCATCCAATTATTCAATTGTCTCGGAAGAGAAATTGAATATACATGGATTCCATCTGAACCTTGGAAGAGGAATGATGGAATCATGCTAGAAATGCTTTCTCATGTTGGAATAAATTGGGAGTTGGATGGATATAGTGACATATAATCATACTGATGCTTTGATTTAGAAAAACATGTGATATAATCAGTGACCAAGCTTCATCTCTTACCATGAGCAATTAGATCAAGGAATTGGGCAATTGTTCAAGCTTAGAGAGATTGAATTGCCAAGGAATTGGGATTCAATAACCTAAGATTGCCAAGAGATCAATGAGTTTCATGGATTGAGGAAGAGATGAAAGCAATTGATCCGGAGAATTCAATATCTCTCTATCCCAATGTTCAATTTATTTTTAGTTCTTTCATTTACTTTATAGTCATTTACTTTTCTGCACCTTACATTTCTAGCACTTTACTTTCTTGTACTTTACATTCCTGTCATTTTAATTTTCTGCACTTTATTGCTTTACTTTACTTTTATGTCATTTACACTTCCTACTGCTCATTATTCAAAAATGAACTGTCTAACTAGAATAATCAATTGACCATTGATTGCTTAATCCTTTAATCCTCATGGGATTTGACCTCACTCTAGGTGAGTTATTACTTGATGACAATTCGGTATACTTGCCGAAGGAAAATTTGTAGCAATACAGATTTTCGTGCATCAAGTTTTTGGTGCCGTTGTCGGGGATTAATTGTGATTAACAAACTACCGGTTGTTTGATTACCTAGATTAGACGTTTTTCTTTTGTGTTTGTTCATTTGATTTCTTTTGTTTTTTTATTTTCTTTTGCTAAGTTATTGTTTGTGTTATTTCCTCACTAAGAATCCTTCATTTATGACAATGGGGATTCCAATTTCTTTTGGTGATTATTGTTTGAGACAGAGCTTTTTGTAAGAAAGAATGGAGTATCCATCAGATTTTGGTCAATCAAATTTCATGGTGGGTGGGAGTATCAAGAACATAAAATGGGGTACTTTCCAAAGCCACAAAATGGTCCATATTTTGATGAAACTGATCACTACTCAGGTTGTGGCTGGGAAGATCAAAATCAAAGAGATTTTATTCATTCATACCCCATTCATCAAGAGCCATCACCTCTTAATTATCCAACCTCACCTCATAGTATTACATGTCCAAATTCTTCATCACTTGAGCATGCCTCATCACAAAAATCCTTCCCAAATCCATACAACTTATTTCACCACCCACAAAATTTATTTCATTACACACAAAATTCATTTCACAGTCCACAAAATTCATTCCATCACCCACAAGGCTCATATTACTCCCAGAACATGTAACCATAAAACAACCAATTCCATTCACAAGCCAACCCAACCGACCATCACAACCTACACAACCCCCTTAGATAGACTTGATAGGATTAAACTCCTCATTGGAGAACTCATAAAAAATAGAGAGAAGAGAAAATATCAAAAAGAGACCATGAAGAAAAAATGAGACAAATTGCACAACACTTTGTTGGAGAATTAACCGATCTCATTCCTTGGCTAGGGAAAAAATCTAATGTCATCAGCTCAGGGAGTGATGTAGTGCATAGCAAGGCGGATGAGGACCAAATGGTGAGTACAAGGGAGGAGTTAGAGGAATAAGAAAAAGAGGCACCCATACCAAGTGAGATTCCTATGAAGAAGGAGGAGGTTGTGAGAGTATATAAGCCTAGGGCTCCATACCCACAGAGACTACTAAGGGTGACAAAGAAACATGCAAAATCACTCCCAAAGGGAGAAAGTCAATCAAGGGAGTCCACACTCCAATATGACAGAGAGTTGCATAAAGGGTGAGTTCATTGAACCACCAATTCAAGAAGCTCTTGATGAAGAGGGTGATCCAACCATCACACAACAACAAAGGTCTGAAATCAAAGAAGTGAAGGCAATCAACAAAAGCACTAAAAAGAGGATGATGACCAAGAAAAGAAGGACAATATCCATGAAGAAGAAACGGTCAACCAAAATCAATCCCACCCTTACCACAACAAGCAAGTTTACTCAAGCTAACAACAAAAGAAAGCTTGCTAGGGAGAGGCACTCAAAACAGGGGGCATTAACTGGCTCCTCTTTCCTCTTGAGGTCATTCTTCTTAGCAAAATGGAAGAAGAAGAAGAAATTCATGAACAAAATGTCAAGCTAATGACACTAAAAGAGTGCTTATTGGGAGGCAATCCAACCGTAGGTAACATTTCCTTTCTTTTCTTTATTTTCAATAATTTGGCATATGATTGCATTCTAAGTTTGGTGTTGCCATACAACAATTTGATTTTCAATCTTCACTGGGTACTTGCATCATTCTAAAATGAAAGTGTCATACTATGTTTGGTGTTGCCACTTATTTTTCATGCTATGTACCATGCAGGCCACTTATTAATGCAATCACAATGTCTCTGTTTTCTATTCTGTTTGGTTTCTTTTTGTAATAAGCATGATTCACTCCTTCTCATTGCACCTTGCTTTTGCATTTGCTTTCACCCAGTACACTTAAAAATGCATCAAAGAAATCATCCTTTTGAAAGGAAAGTGTTGAAGAATTTTATCAATTTTGAGGTACGCTAAAGATGAAGAGAAGTGGTTCTAATTGTGTGATTAAGCATTGAGGTTTCATGTTTGTGAAAACTTGCATGGGAGCTCATAGATAGGAATTGAAATTTGGAGAAGTGTTATGGAAATTCTAAAAAATCTATTGATCCAAGAAGCGGTAACAAAAGAAAACAAAAGAAAAAGAAAAACCAAGAATAAGCCCAAGGCACTGAGCATCAATTACTAGGAAGAAAAAGAAAGATACAAAAACTCAAAAGAGATATTATCCTAATTATATGCTTGTGGTGGATTTGTGTCAAAAAGAGAAGCCTGAGTGAGTAAATCCTAAGGGGTGCTTCATCACTTAATACTTTAACCTAACTGGATTTGGAGTATTAAATGAAAATTTATCATAAAGGGCTGCTTTGAGATATGATACCTAGAGTCGAGGCTAAGATACATAAGTACTACTTCAAGGTGATAATCTATAAAAAGGATTCCATAACACCATCTGAATGACATTCCTAAGATCCAAGACTTCCAAGATGTAAGGACTAGTGAGCACTGGAATCCTTGCATAAGCATACAATTGGAATTCATCCCCATTATCACTTAGTCACTTTACTGACTAAAGCATTATAAGCAATTCCTCAGCACATTCCCATAAAAAGAATTCTTTGTGCATAGTTCTTTTCTTGCTTGGGGACAAGCAAGGTTTAAGTTTGGTGTTGTGATGCGGGTGCATCGTTGCCTATTTTTAGTTGTTATTTCTGTAGATATTAGTTTAATTTTCATACAAATTTTGTTAACAAACGAGTAAAAGCATGAAATATCTCTGCATGAAACAAATTCTCAAGCATAGGTGAATTTTAGCTAATATACAAAATAAACATGATAAAATAGATCACACCAAGTGAAAGTTTGATTTTAAGTATTATTAGCACACTTAGTATATAAAGATCATCGTGTATATTACTTTGATATACTTATTTATTTGATGACAGGTGAAGAGAAGCAGAGAAGGGGGCAAGGAAGAAGCAGAGAAAGCAATGTTGGTGGCCAAAGTTGGCTCACCAACGTTGCCTCAAACGTTGAGCAAAAGAGGTACAAAATGTTAGAGGAAACGTTGGTGAACCAACGTTACCCCCAACGTATGTGATAAAATTTCTAAAACTCAAGTTGGAAAATTTGCTGTGACACGTACGCGTCGATGACTTGTACGCGTGAACGCGCATTTTAGCATGTCACGCGAACGCTTGAGCAACGCACACGCGCAAAATGCAGTTTGACGCGTATGCATGGGCAACGCGTACGCATGACCAGACGAATGTTGGTGCACCAACGTTGAGTCAAACGTTGTGGGCAACGCCCAAAAAGTTTTCTTTATGCAACGTTTGAGTCACCATTTGTACACAAACGTTGGCCACCAACGTTAAGGATAATTTCTTTCCAAAATACACCCCTGAGCATGCATTCACTTCTCAAGCAAGCAAACCCACAATTTCAATCAATCAAGGCCACAAGAATCATCTAAAATAGTTAATTTTCATTTGATTGTAATTTGCTTTCAATTTCATTTCAATTCGTAATTTAGGAAAGCCTATATAATGGCCTTAGTTTCATAGAATTATTCATTCTGGATTGACACATTCAGCCAGGGAGGGAGTCTTTGGATTCTTCCTTTCCACCATTCTCCTCTCCTCTTCCACTTGCTTACTTATAAATATTTTAGTTATGAATCACTAACTCTTTCCATTGGGAAAGATAAATCTATTGTTATTTGATGGATTAAATTGTTTCAATTCTTCTTCTTCTTTCCTTTCTCTTTGATTTACTTGAAAGCTTTCGCACTTCATCCAATTATTCAATTGTCTCGGAAGATAAATTGAATATACATGGATAAGAGACAATTAAATATACATGGATTCCATCTGAACCTTGGAAGAGGAATGATGGAATCACACTAGAAATTCTTTCTCATGTTGGACTAAATTGGGGGTTGGATGGATATAGTGACATATAATCCTACCGATGCTTTGATTTAGAAAACCATGTGGTATAATCAGTGACCAAGCTTTATCTCTTCCCATGAGAAATTAGATTATGGAATTGGGCAATTGTTCAAGCTTAGAGAGATTGAATTGCCAAGGAATTGGGATTCAATCACCTAAGATTGCCAAGAGATCAATGAATTTCATGGATTGAGGAAGAGATGAAAGCAATTGATCCGGAGAATTCAATATCTCTCTATCCCAATGTTCATTTTATTTTTAGTTCTTACATTTACTTTATAGTCATTTACTTTTTTGCACTTTACATTTCTAGCACTTTACTTTCTTGTACTTTACATTCTTGTCATTTTAATTTTCTGCACTTTATTGCTTTCTTTTACTTTTATGTCATTTACACTTCCTGTTTCTCATTATTCCAAAATGAACCGTCTAACTAGAATAATCAATTAACCATTGATTGCTTAATCCTTTAATTCTCGTGGGATTCGACCTCACTCTATGTGAGTTATTACTTGATGAAAATTCGGTATACTTGCCGAAGGAAAATTTGTTACAATGCAGATTTTTGTGCATCAAAAAGAGAATAAAAGATAAAACAAATAACTAACTAATAAACAAAGATTTAAGAACAAAATAAAAGATTTGATTTTGAAATTAATAGGAGAAAGTTTTGAATTTTAAAAGTTGAAAGAAAGTAAAGATTTGAAATTTAAAAGCTTTAAATTCAAAAAGAAAGTGATGAGCGGATAATTTATACGCTTTTTGGCATTGTTTTTAGGTAGTTTTTAGTAACTTCAAGCTACTTTTAGGGATGTTTTCATTAGTTTTTATGTTAAATTCACATTTCTGGACTTTACTATGAGTTTGTGTGTTTTTTTGTGATTTTAGGTAAATTCTGGCTGAAATTGAGGGACTTGAGCAAAACTCTGAAAAAGGCTGACAAAAGGACTGCTGATGCTGTTGGAATCTAACCTCCCTGCACTCGAAATGGATTTTCTGGAGCTACAGAACTCCAAATGGCGCACTCTCAACGGCGTTGGAAAGTAGACATCCAGAGATTTCCAGAAATATATAATAGTTCATACTTTGTTTGGAAATTGACGACGTAACTTGGCGTTGAACGCCAAGTACATGCTGCTGTCTGGAGTTAAACGCCAGAAAAACGTCATGATCCGGAGTTGAACGCCCAAAATACGTCATAACTTGGAGTTCAACTCCAAGAAAAGCCTCAGCTCGTGAATAGATCAAGCTCAGCCCAAGCATACACCAAGTGGGCCCCGGAAGTGGATTTATGCATCAATTACTTACTCATGTAAACCCTAGTAGTTAGTCTAGTATAAATAGGATAAGTTACTATTGTATTAGATATCTTTTGACAGTTTAATCTCTTGACTGTTTAGCCTTTGATTATTCGGTCTCTTGATCACTCAAGGGGGCTGGCCATTCGGCCATGCCTGAACCTTTCACTTATGTATTTTCAACAGTGGAGTTTCTGCACACCATAGATTAAGGGTGTGGAGCTCTGCTGTACCTCAAGTTTCAATACAATCACTATTACTTTTTATTCAATTCTCTTTTATTCTTATTCCAAGATATACGTTACACTTAACTGGATGAATGTGATGATCCGTGACACTCATCATCATTCTCACCTATGAACGCACGTGACTGACAACCACTTCCGTTCTACCTTAGGCCGGGCGCATATCTCTTAGATTCTCCAACAGAATCTTTGTGGTATAAGCTAGATAGATGGCGGCATTCATGAGGATCCGGAAAGTCTAACCTTGTCTGTGGTATTCCGAGTAGGATCCTGGGAATCCGGAAAGTCTAACCTTGTCTGTGGTATTCCGAGTAGGATTCCGGTATTGAATGACTGTGACGAGCTTCAAACTCCTGAAGGCTGGGCGTTAGTGACAAACGCAAAAGAATCAATGAATTCTATTCCAACCTGATTGAGAACCGACAGATGATTAGCCGTGCTGTGACAGAGCATAGGAACGTTTTCACTGAGAGGACGGGATGTAGCCATCAACCAAGGGTGATGCCTCCAGACGATTAGCCGTGCAGTGACAGCGCATAGGATCATTTTCCCGAGAGGATTGAAAGTAGCCACCGATGATGGTGATGCCCTACATACAGCTTGCCATGGAAAGGAGCAAGAAGGATTGAAGGAAGAGTGAGTAATGAAGTAGAGTTTCAAGAGGAGCACAGCATCTCCATATACCTATCTGAAATTCTCACTATTGATTTACATAAGTATTTCTATCCTTTTTTTATTTTCCAATTATTATTAATTTTCGAAACCCCATAAACCAATTTAATCTGCCTAACTGAGATTTGCAAGGTGACCATAGCTTGCTTCATACCAACAGTCTCTGTGGGATCGACCCTTACTCACGTAAGGTTTATTACTTGGACGACCCAGTACACTTGCTGGTTAGTTGAACGGAGTTGTGAATTCAACTGGTGCCATAATAATGATTTCATACAAGTACAAAAGAATATGGATCACAATTTCGTCCACCAAGTTTTTGGCGCCGTTGCCGGGGATTGTTCGAGTATGGACAACTGACGGTTTATCTTGTTGCTCAGATTAGGTAATTTCCTTTTCAAAAATCTTTTTTCAAAATTTTTCTTTTCTTTTTCGTTTTTTCCAAAAATATTTTCGAAAAAAAATTTTTAATAAAAATCCAAAAAAAAATTAGAAAATCATAAAAATCAAAAATATTTTGTGTTCTTGTCTGAGTCTTGAGTCAATTTTTAAGTTTGGTGTCAATTGCATGCTTTAAAAATTTTTCTTGCATTTTTCGAAAATTCCATGCATTCATAGTGTTCTTCATGATCTTCAAGTTGTTCTTGACAAGTCTTCTTGTTTGATCTTGATGATTTCTTGTTTTGTGTTGTTTGTTATTTTTCATATGCATTTTTTGTTTATTAGAGTCCATGCATTACAAATTTCTAAGTTTGGTGTCTTGCATGTTTTCTTTGCATCAAAAATTTTTCAAAATTATGTTCTTGATGTTCATCATGATCTTCAATGTGTTCTTGGTGTTCATCTTGACATTCATAGTGTTCTTGCATGCATCTTGTGTTTTGATCCAAAATTTTCATGTTTTGGGTCATGTTTGTGTTTTTCTCTCTCCTCATTAAAAATTCAAAAATAAAAAAAAATATCTTTTCCTTATTTCCCTCCAAATTTTCGAAATTTTGGGTTGACTTGGTCAAAATTTTTTAAAATTAGTTGTTTTTTACAAGTCAAGTCAAAATTTCAAATTTTAAAAATCTTATCTTTTCAAAATCTTTTTCAAAAACATATCTTTTTCATTTTTTTTATTATTTTCGAAAATTTTAAAAATTATTTTTCAAAAATCTTTTTCCTATCTTTACATCTAATTTTCGAAAATTAGCTAACAATTAATGTGATTGGTTCAAAAATTTGAAGTTTGTTACTTTCTTGTTAAGAAAGGTTCAATCTTTAAATTCTAGAATCTTATCTTGTAGTTTCTTGTTAGTTAAGTCATTTTAAAAATTAAATCTTTTTCAAAATATCTTTTTCTTAAAACTTTTATTTTATCTTTTATCTTATCTTTTTCAAAAGTTTTATCTTTTTCAAAATTTGATTTCAAAATATCTTATCTAACTTCTTATCTTCTTATCTTTTTCAAAATTTGATTTCAAATCTTTTTCAATCAACTAACTTTTTGTTTGTTTCTTATCTTTTTCAAAACCACCTAATTACTTTTCCCTCTCTAATTTTCGAAAATATCTCACCCCTTTTTCAAAAGTTCTTTTTAATTAACTAATTATTTCATGTTTTAAATCTTAATTACATTTTATTTCTAATTTTTGAAAATTACTAACCTCTTTTTCAAAATTATTTTCGAAATTTCCCTTCTCTTTTCTTCTTCTATTTAATTATTTATTTACTAACACTTCTCTTCACCTCTCTTCATCCAAAAATCCGAATCCATCATTCTTCATTCTTCTACCCCCTTCTTCTTCTACTAACATAAAGGAATCTCTATACTGTGACATAGAGGATTCCTCTTCCTTTTCTTGTTTTCTTCTCTTTCATATGAGCAGGAACAGGGAAAAAGGCACTCTTGTTGAAATTGATCCAGAACCTGAAAGGACTCTGAAGAGAAAATTAAGAGAAGCTAAATTAAATTATTCTAAAGGTAACCTTTCAGAAATTTTCGAACAAGAGAAGGAGATGGCAGCCGAAAATAATAATAATGCAAGGAGAATGCTTGGTGACTTCACAAAGCCAACGTCTAAGTTTGATGGAAGAAGCATCTCCATTCCTGCCATTGGAGCCAATAACTTTGAGCTGAAACCTCAGCTAGTTGCCTTAATGCAACAAAACTGCAAGTTTTATGGACTTCCGTCTGAAGATCCTTATCAGTTTTTAACTGAGTTCTTGCAGATCTGTGAGACTGTAAAGACGAATGGAGTTGATCCTGAAGTCTACAGACTCATGCTTTTCCCTTTTGCTGTAAGGGACAGAGCTAGAATATGGTTGGATTCACAACCTAAGGATAGCCTGGACTCCTGGGATAAGCTGGTCACAGCCTTCTTGGATAAATTCTTTCCTCCTCAAAAGCTGAGCAAGCTGAGGGTGGATGTTCAAACCTTCAAACAAAAAGATGGTGAATCCCTCTATGAAGCTTGGGAAATATACAAGCAGCTGACCAAAAGGTGTCCATCTGACATGTTTTCAGAATGGACTATATTAGATATATTCTATTATGGTCTCTCTGAATTTTCGAAAATGTCATTGGATCATTCTGCAGGTGGATCTATTCACCTGAAGAAAATGCCTGAAGAGGCTCAAGAACTCATTGACATGGTTGCAAACAACCAATTCATGTACACCTCTGAGAGGAATTCCGTGAATAATGGGGTACCTCAGAAAAAAGGAGTTCTTGAAATAGATGCTCTGAATGCCATATTGGTTCAGAACAAAGTGTTGACTCAACAGGTCAACATGATCTCTCAAAATCTGAATGGATGGCAACATGCATCCAACAGTACTAGAGAGGCAGCTTCTGAAGAAGCTTATGATCCTGAGAACCCTGCCATGGCAAAGGTTAATTACATGGGTGAACCTTACGGAAACACCTATAACTCATCATGGAGAAATCACCCAAATTTCTCATGGAAGGATCAACAAAAGCCTCAACAAGGCTTTAACAATGGTGGACGCAGCAGGCTAAACAATAGCAAGCCATATCCATCATCTTGTCAGCAACAGACAGAGAATTCTGAACAAAACACTTCTAATTTAGCCAATCTAGTCTCTGATCTGTCAAAGGCCACTTTCAGTTTCATGAATGAAACAAGATCCTCCATCAAAAATCTGGAGGCACAAGTGGGCCAGCTGAGTAAGAAAGTTATTGAAACTCCTCCCAGTATTCTCCCAAGTAATACAGAAGAAAATCCAAAAGGAGAGTGCAAGGCCATTGATGTGATCAATATGGCCGAATGCACAAGGGAGGAGGAGGACGAAAATCCTAGTGAGGAAGACCTCCTGGGACGTCCCTCAAGCAAGAAGGAGTTTCCTATTAAGGATCCAAAGGAATCTGAGGCTCATATAGAGACCATAGAGATTCCATTAAATCTCCTTCTGCCATTCATGAGCTCTGAAGACCATTCTTCCTCTGAAGAGGATGAAGATGTAACTGGAGAGCAAGTTGCTCAATACGTAGGAGCTATCATGAAGCTGAATGCCAAGTTGTTTGGTAATGAGACTTGGGAAAGTGAACCTCCCTTGCTTATTAGTGAACTGGATACCTGGATTCAGCAAATTCTACCTCAAAAGAAATAAGATCCTGGAAAGTTCTTAATACCTTGTACCATAGGCACCATGACCTTTGAAAAAGCTCTGTGTGATCTGGGGTCAGGGATAAATCTTATGCCACTCTCTGTAATGGAGAAGCTGGGGATCATTGAGGTACAACCTGCCTTGTTCTCATTACAATTGGCAGACAAGTCATTGAGACAAGCTTATGGAATAGTAGAGGACGTGTTAGTAAAGGTTGAAGGCCTTTACATCCCTGCTGATTTCATAATCTTAGACACTAGGAAGGAAGAGGATGATTGCATCATCCTTGGAAGACCTTTCCTAGCCACAGCAGGAGCTATGATAGATGTCAACAGAGGTGAATTAGTCCTTCAATTGAATGGAGACTACCTTGTGTTTAAGGCACATGGCCATCCCTCTGTGACAAAAGAGAGTAAGCATGAAGAGCTTCTCTCAGTTCAGAGTCAAGAAGAGCCCACACAGTCAAACTCTAAGTTTGGTGTTGTGAGCCCACAACCAAACTCTAAGTATGGTGTTCAGACCCCATATCCAAACTCTAAGTTTGGTGTTGGGACTACACAAACATTGACCTGATCACCTTGTGGCTCCATGAGAGCCACTGTCAAGCTATTGACATTAAAGAAGCGCTTGTTGGGAGGCAACCCAATTTTATTTATCTAATTTATATTTTATTGTTATTTTGTATTTTATTAGGTACATGATCATGAGGAGTCACGAAAAGATCATAAAAAATTAAAAACAGAGTCAAAAACAGTAGAAAAAAATTCACACCCTGGAGGACGCACAGGCTGGCATTCAACGCCAGTAAGATGCATCTGGCCGGCGTTCAACGCCAGAACAGAGCACCATTCTGGCACTGAACGCCAGAAACAAGCAACATCCTGGTGCTGAACGCCAGGAATGTGCCCAGAGAAGAAAAGCTGGCGCTGAACGCCAGCAACAAGCATGAAACTGGCGTTCAACGCCAGAAACATGCTTTACATGGGCGTTGAACGCCCAGAACGTGCACCAATGGGCGTTTAAACGCCAGAATGGTGTACAAGGGCATTTTACATGCCTATTTGGTGCAGGGATGGAATTCCTTGACACCTCAGGATCTGTGGACCCCACAGGATCACCTCAGGATCTGTGGACCCCACAGGATCCCCACCTACTATATTCCCACCTTACCTCCTAATCCTAGTTTTGTGATTTGTATTCCCCATGTCACAAATCCCAACACTCCTCACCAATCACCTCAATTCCTCTTCCCAATCACCCCCTTCACCATTCACATCCATCCACTCTTCCCCATAAACCCCACATACCTTCATAAAATTCAAAATCAAATTCCCACCCATTCCCACCCAAAATGGCCGAACATACACCCTCCCCTCCCCCTATAAATACCCTTCCATTCTCCTTCATTTTCACACAACACAAACCCATTTTCTCCCACTTAGGCGAACCTACCTCTCTCCCTCTCTACCATATTTTCTTCTTCTTCTTCTTCTCTTCTTTTCTTTCTTGCTCGAGGGCGAGCAATATTTTAAGTTTGGTGTGGTAAAAGCATAAGCTTTTTGTTTTTCCATCACCATCAATGGCACCTAAGGCCGGAGTATCCTCTAGAAAAGGGAAAGGGAAGACAAAAGCTTCCACCTCCGAGTCATGGGAGATGGAAAGATTCATCTCCAAGAGCCATCAAGATCACTTCTATGATGTTGTGGCAAAGAAGAAGGTGATCCCCGAGGTCCCTTTCAAGCTCAAAAAGAATGAGTATCCGGAAATCCGACATGAAATCCAAAGAAGAGTTTGGGAAGTCCTAACCAACCCCATGCAACAAGTCGGAATCTTAATGGTTCAAGAGTTCTATGCCAATGCATGGATCACTAGGAACCATGATCAAAGTATGAACCCGAATCCAAAGAACTATCTCACAATGGTTCGGGGGAAATACTTAGATTTTAGTCCGGAAAATGTGAGGTTGGCGTTTCACTTGCCCATGATGCAAGGAGATGAACGCCCCTACACTAGAAGGGTCAACTTTAACCAAAGGTTGGACCAAGTCCTTATGGACATATGTGTGGAAGGAGCCCAATGGAGAATAGACTCCAAAGGCAAGCCAGTTCAACTAAGAAGACTGGATCTCAAGCCTGTGGCCAGAGGATGGTTGGAGTTCATTCAACGCTCTATCATTCCTACTAGCAACCGATCTGAAGTTACTGTGGATCGGGCCATCATGATTCATAGCATCATGATTGGAGAGGAAGTAGAAGTTCATGAGGTCATCTCCAATGAACTCTACAAAATAGCCGATAAGTCCTCCACCATGGCAAGGCTAGCTTTTCCTCACCTTATTTGCCATCTGTGTTACTCAGCTGGAGTTATCATAGAAGGAGATATCCCAATTGAAGAGGATAAGCCCATCACCAAGAAGAGGATGGAGCAAGCAAGAGAGACCATGCACGGTTCTCAAGAGATGCATGAGGAAGCTCATCATCAAGAAATCCCTGAGATGCCTCAAGGGATGCACTTTCCTCCCAACAACTATTGGGAGCAACTCAACACCTCCTTAGAAGATTTGAGCCACAATGTGGAACAACTAAGGGTGGAACATCATGAGCACTCCATCATTCTCCAAGAAATAAGAGAAGACCAAAGAGCAATGAGGGAGGAGCAACAAAGGCAAAGAAGGGACATAGAAGAGCTTAAGGACATTGTTGGTCCTTCAAGAAGAAGACGCCACTAAAGGTGGATTCATTCCTTGTTCTTTATTTCTTTCTGTTTTCGGTTTTTAATATTGTGTTTATCTATGTTTTGTGTCTCTACTTCATGATCATTAGTATGTAACCATGCCTTAAAGATATGAATAAAATCCATTAACCCTTCACCTCTCTTAAATGAAAAATGTTTTAATTCAAAAGAACAAGAAGTACATGAATTTTGAATTCATCCTTGAATTTAATTTAATTATATTGATGTGGTGACAATACTTTTTTGTTTTCTGAATGAATGATTGAACAGAGCATATGTCTTTTGATATTGTTGTTTATGAGTGTTAAAATTGTTGGCTCTTGAAAGAATGATGAACAAAGAGAAATGTTATTGATGATCTGAAAAAAATCATGAAATTGATTCTTGAAGCAAGAAAAAGCAGTGAAAAAGCAAAAGCTTACAAAAAAATGGCGAAAAAAATGGCAAAAAAAATAGAAAGAAAAAGAAAAAGCAAGTAGAAAAAGCCAATAGCCCTTAAAACCAAAAGGCAAGGGTAAAAAGGATCCAAGGCTTTGAGCATCAATGGATAGGAGGGCCCAAGGAAATTAAATCCAGGCCTAAGCGGCTAAATCAAGCTGTCCCTAACCATGTGCTTGTGTCATGAAGGTCCAAGTGAAAAGCTTGAGCTTGAGACTGAGTGGTTAAAGTCGTGATCCAAAGCAAAAGAGTGTGTTTAAGAGCTCTGGACACCTCTAACTGGGGACTCTAGCAAAGCTAAGTCACAATCTGAAAAGGTTCACCCAGTTATGTGTCTGTGGCATTTATGTATCCGGTGGTAATACTGGAAAACAAAGTGCTTAGGGCCATGGCCAAGACTCATAAGTAGCTGTGTTCAAGAATCAACATGCTTAACTAGGAAAGTCAATAACACTATCCAAAATTCTGAGTTCCCAGAGACGCCAATCACTCTGAACTTCAAAGGAAAATGTGAGATGCCAAAACTGTTCAGAAGCAAAAAGCTACAAGTCCCGCTCATCTAATTATAATTAATATTCATTGATATCCTGGAATTTATAGTATATTCTCTTCTTTTTATCCTAATTGATTTTCAGTTGCTTGGGGACAAGCAACAATTTAAGTTTGGTGTTGTGATGAGCGGATAATTTATACGCTTTTTGGCATTATTTTTAGGTAGTTTTTAGTAAGTTCAAGCTACTTTTAGGGATGTTTTCATTAGTTTTTATGTTAAATTCACATTTCTGGACTTTACTATGAGTTTGTGTGTTTTTCTGTGATTCCAGGTAAATTCTGGCTGAAATTGAGGGACTTGAGCAAAACTCTGAAAAAGGCTGACAAAAGGACTGCTGATGCTGTTGGAATCTGACCTCCCTGCACTCGAAATAGACTTTCTGGAGCTACAGAACTCCAAATGGCGCGCTCTCAACGGTGTTGGAAAGTAGACATCCAGAGCTTTCCAGAAATATATTATAGTCCATACTTTGTTCGGAAATTGACGATGTAACTTGGCATTGAACGCCAAGTACATGCTGCTGTCTGGAGTTAAACGCCAGAAAAACGTCATGATCCGGAGTTGAACGCCCAAAATACGTCATAACTTGGAGTTCAACTCCAAGAAAAGCCTCAGCTCGTGGATAGATCAAGCTCAGCCTAAGCATACACCAAGTGGGCCCCGGAAGTGGATTTATGCATCAATTACTTACTCATGTAAACCCTAGTAGCTAGTCTAGTATAAATAGGATAAGTTACTATTTTATTAGACATCTTTTGACAGTTTAATCTCTTGACTGTTTAGCCTTTGATTATTCAGTCTCTTGATCACTCAAGGGGCCTGGCCATTCGGCCATGCCTGAACCTTTCACTTATGTATTTTCAACAGTGGAGTTTCTGCACACCATAGATTAAGGGTGTGGAGCTCTGCTGTACCTCAAGTTTCAATACAATCACTATTACTTTTTATTCATTTCTCTTTTATTCGTATTCCAAGATATATGTTACACTTAACTTGATGAATGTGATGATCCGTGACACTCATCATCATTCTCACCTATGAACGCACGTGACTGACAACCACTTCCGTTCTACCTTAGGCCGGGCGCATATCTCTTAGATTCTCCAACAGAATCTTCGTGGTATAAGCTAGATAGATGGCGGCATTCATGAGGATCCGGAAAGTCTAACCTTGTCTGTGGTATTCCGAGTAGGATCCTGGGAATCCGGAAAGTCTAACCTTGTCTGTGGTATTCCGAGTAGGATTCCGGTATTGAATGATTGTGACGAGCTTCAAACTCCTGAAGGCTGGGCGTTAGTGACAAACGCAAAAGAATCAATGGATTCTATTCCAACTTGATTGAGAACCAACAGATGATTAGCCGTGCTGTGACAGAGCATAGGAACGTTTTCACTGAGAGGGCGGGATGTAGCCATCAACCAAGGGTGATGCCTCCAGACGATTAGCCGTGCAGTGACAGCGCATAGGATCATTTTCCCGAGAGGATTGAAAGTAGCCACCGATGATGGTGATGCCCTACATACAGCTTGCCATAGAAAGGAGTAAGAAGGATTGAAGGAAGAGTGAGTAATGAAGTAGAGTCTCAAGAGGAGCACAGCATCTCTATATACCTATCTGAAATTCTCACTATTGATTTACATAAGTATTTCTATCCTTTTTTTATTTTCCAATTATTATTAATTTTCGAAACCCCATAAACCAATTTAATCTGCCTAACTGAGATTTGCAAGGTGACCATAGCTTGCTTCATACCAACAATCTCTGTGGGATCGACCCTTACTCACGTAAGGTTTATTACTTGGACGACCCAATACACTTGCTGGTTAGTTGAACGGAGTTGTGAATTCAACTGGTGCCATAATAATGATTTCATACAAGTACAAAAGAATATGGCTCACAATTTCGTCCACCAGAAAGATAAGGTAAAGATTTAAAAAAATAAGATATAAACGTTAAAGATTTTGAAAAAGATTTTAAAAAGATATGGAAAAAAATAGAAAGAGATAACAAGTAAGTAATTAAGAAAGATTTGAAACTAAGATAAGATAGGAGTTTTGAAAAAGATTTTATTTTAAATTTTTGAAATTTAAAATTGAAAAGAAAAGTCAACAAGATAAGATAAGGATTTGTAAAAGAATTAATTTTTGAAAAAAAATTGAAATTTAAAAATTTTCAAATTTGAAATTTGAAATATAAAATTTAAAAATTGAATTTTGAAAACTTGAATTTTGAAATTTTGAATTTTAAAATCTTGAAACTTGAAAATTAAATTTGAATTAAGATAAAATAAGAATTTGAAATTTGAATTTTAAAATTTGAATTTAAAATTAGTTAAGATAGGATTTTTTAAATTCAAAAAAAGATAAAAAAAAAAGATAAGATATGATAAGGTTTGAAAAAGATTTGAAGAAATAGGATTTAAAATTTAAAAATCAAACTTTACAAACAAGAAAACACTAAACTTAAAAATTTTTGAAATCAAAAGCTAAAATCTTCGAAAATTGAAAGGGAAAAACACAAAAAGACGCCAAACTTAAAAATTTTAAGATCAAACAAAGAAAAATAACAAGAACAATTAGAACACAATAAAGAACACTCAAGAACACTTCTCAAAAATTTAAGAAAAGAAAAAGACAAAGAGACACCAAACTTAAAACTTTTGGAGATCAAGGACACTAATTTCGAAAATTTTAAAAGGAAAACACTAAAAGAAACCAAACTTAGAATTTTTTAAATCAAATAGGAAAAATACCAAGAACATTTTCGAATACAGGGAAGAACACCAAGAATAGTTTTAAAACTAAAGAAAAGGAAAACTAACAAAAACCAATAAGAGACCAAACTTAAGAATTTTAAAATCAAAGACTCTATTTTTCGAAAGGTTAGAAAAGAAAAGACTAAAAAAGACACCAAACTTAAAGATTGACACAAGACTCAAACAAAAGATAAAGAAAATAAAAGTTTTTGAAAAAGAAAACAAAAGACAAACAAAAGAGCAAATAAACCATAAAGAATACCTAATCTAGGCAACAAGATAATCCGGTAGTTTGTCAAATCCGAACAATCCCCGGCAACGGCGCCAAAAACATAGTTCACGAAGCTGGCTCTGCAGAATTCGCATAGATAGACCAGCAAGTATACCGGGTCGTCCAAGTAATACCTGAGGTGAGACAGGGTTGATCTGACGAAGATTGTTGTTTTGAGCAAGCAGTGAACACCTTGTAGATCTTAGTCAGGCGAAATTAAACGATGAGTGTTGTTGTAAAACACATAAAATAAATAAATATAGAAATATCGGATTGATTTATGAAAATAGTGATGGATGAACAGTTAAGGCTTCGAAAATGCTTTCTCATTCCGGATTAACATTTCTAGTGTCTATCTCAATAGCTTCCTGATTTATTCAGTGGCAGCCGTAAGTGATTAACTCATGTCCTCTCATCAAGTTAACCTCTGCTACTGCAGTAACCCACCATATTGAGATGACTCATGTCCTCTCATCAAGCCATCTCTAGGTTTCTCCCTGTAGCAGAAGATGAAGCCCTATGCAAGCCACTCCCCTTTGCGATTCTACTCAAGGTGTCACAGACAGGGCAGATCTTCTGGATAAGAGAGGGTTGCTTCTCTGACTCTAGCTATAGCACCACAAAAATCTCACGCACCCATAGACAACGAGATTATATGTCACATATCCAAAGTTGCTCAGATGCTCTATACGAATTCGCAATGTAATCTATAGCTTTAGTTCAATGCTATCCGGGTTAGGAATCGCACGGAACCCAAGTAGAACAAGGGTGATTGTCATGGGTCACCCTCAATTCATGACATGAAAAACGAGAAAGCATAAGAGAATAGAATCATAATTGTATTGAAAATAGAACAGTAATATTATTAATCCATAAAACTCAGCAGAGCTCCTAACCCTAACTTAGGAGGTTAGTGACTCATACTGTACATAATAGTAAAGTATTGATGCCAAGGCATCTTGGCCAGTTTCACTAGCCTTTTCTTTACTTTTTTAGGTAGTTTCATGCATTTTCTTAGGAAATAAGCAGGTTTTGGGTGAATGTACACTTACACCTTGATTCAAGCAAACATTGTGAACTTTACATGATTTCATGAGAATAATGTCTGAGTTGAATGCCAATTTATATAATGCAAGATCTCATGACCTGAAACAAAGCATTGATGCACCCTGCTTGTTTGATTTTAGGACAAAGGAAGCATAGAAGAACCACATTAATAGCCACGTTAGTTTCACTAACGTGGAAAGGGAGCAAGTTTGCAACATTAGTGGTGAAGTTATCACCACTAACGCCTTTGAAAGCCATCACAACCCACGTTAGTTGCCATGTTAGCTACACCAACGTAGGAACTAACGTGGAAGGAAGAGGAAGCTCCAATGTTAGTGGTAAAGTTAACACCACTAACGTTGCAAAACCCACACATAACCACGTTAAGGGCCACGTTAGTGCTACCAACGTTAACTCTAACGTGGAGCAAAGAGTAAATCGCCAACGTTAGTGACACTAACTTTGTCACTAACATTGGACCAGGCCAAGATTACCTGCATTAGTGGCCACGTTAATGCCACTAACATGAAGGGTAATGTGGGGCAAGGAATGAGATACCAACGTTAGTGACACTAACTTTGTCACTAATGTTGGAGATGGCAAAATACACCCACGTTAGTAGCCACATTAATGCCATTAACGTGAGCACTAACGTGGAAGAGAAGGAATTTGTAGCATTAGTGACAAAGTTAGTGTCACTAACGCCTTCCTGTCATGGCATGCCTACATTAATGGTTACTTTAGTTACACTAATGTGGACCACTAACGTGGGAAAAAGGGCAAGAATGTAGCGTTATTGGAAAAGTTATTGCCAATAACGCTAGCAAAGGATAGAAAGGCTACGTTAGTGGTCACGTTAGTGCCACTAACATTGGGGTTAACTGGTGCACGAAATTGCAATCACACTTTTGCAATCCGCACAACTAACCAGCAAGTGCACTGGGTCGTCCAGGTAATACCTTACTTGAGTAAGGGTCGATCCCACGGAGATTATTGGCTTGAAGCAAGCTATGATTATTTTATTATTCTTAGTCAGGAGATCAATTATGATTATCAGTTTGAATTACTAAAAAATAGAAGAGCGTGAAATAATTACTTGTTGTGCAATAATGGAGAATATGTTGGAGTTTTGGAGATGCTTTGTCTTCTGAATTCCTGTAATGTAATATTCTTCTCATGCAAAAGTGCAAAGTTCCTTCCATGGCAAGCTCTATGTAGGGTGTCACTGTTGTCAATGGCTACTTCCCATCCTCTCAGTGAAAATGGTCTAAATGCTCTGTCACAGCACGGCTAATCAGCTGTTGGTTCTCGATCATGTCGGAATAGAATCCTTTGATTCTTTTGTGTTTGTCATCACGCCCAACACTCGCGAGTTTGAAGCTCATCACAGTCATTCAATCCCAGAATCCTACTCGGAATACCACAGACAAGGTTTAGACTTTCCGAATTCTCATGAATACCGCCATCAATTCTATCTTATACAACGAAGATTCTGATTAAGGAATCTAAGAGATACTCATTCAGTCTGATGTAGAACGGAGGTGGTTGTCAGACACACGTTCATGGATTGAGGAAGGTGATAAGTGTCATGGATCACCACCTTCTCCATAGTTAAGCGCGAATGAACATCTTAGATAAGAACACGCATGTTTGAATGGAAAAATAGAAATAATTGCATTAATTCATCGAGACGCTGCAGAGCTCCTCACCCCCAACAATGGAGTTTAGAGACTCATTCCGTCAAACGGTATAAAATTCAGATCTAAAAATGTCATGAGATTCAAAATAAGTCTCTAAAAGTTGTTTAAATACTAAACTAGTAACCTAGGTTTACAGAAATTGAGTAAACTAAGATAATTGGTGCAGAAATCCACTTCTGGGGCCCACTTGGTGTGTGCTGGGGCTGAGAACTAAGCTTCTCATGTGTCTGGGCTGTTTCTGGAGTTGAACGCCAGGTTGTAACGTGTTTTTGGCGTTGAACTCCAACTTGTAACCTGTTTCTGGCGTTGGACGCCAGACTGCAACATGGAACTGGTGTTCAAAGCCAGTTTACGTCATTTATCTTCGCGCAAAGTATGAACTATTATATATTGCTGGAAAGCCCTGAATGTCTAATTTCCAACCCAATTGAGAACGCGCCAATTGGATTCCTGTAGCTCCAAAAAATCTATTCCGAGTACAGGGAGGACAGAATCCAACAGCATCAGCAGTCCTTTTTCAGCCTAAATCACATTTGTGCTCAGCTCCCTCAATTTTAGCCAGAAAATACCTGAAATCACAGAAAAACACACAAACTCATAGTAAAGTCCAGAAATATGATTTTTTCTTAAAAACTAATAAAATTCTATTAAAACTAATTAAAACATGCTAAAATCTATATCAAATTACCCCCAAAAAGCGTATAAAATATCCGCTCATCACAACACCAAACTTAAACTGTTGCTTGTCACCAAGCAACTAGATAAATAAAATAGGATAAAAAGAAATTAAGAAGAAATAATATCTCAGAGTTTTAAGTGAAACTCAGATTCTAATTTAGATGAGCGGGGCTAGTAGCTTTTTGTTTCTAAACAATTTTGGCATCTCACTTTATCCTTTGAAATTCAGAATGATTGGCATCTATAGGAACTCAGAATTCAGATAGTATTATTGATTCTCTTAGTGTAGTATGTTGATTCTTGAACGCAGCTACTTTATGAGTCTTGGCCGTGACCCTAAGCACTTTGTTTTCCAGTATTACCACTGGATACATAAATGCCACAGACACATAACTAGGTGAACCTTTTCAGATTGTGACTTAGCTTTGCTCAAGTCCCCAATTAGAGGTGTCTAGAGTTCTTAAGCACACTCTTTTGCGTTGGATCACGACTTTAACCACTCAGTCTCAAGCTTTTCACTTGGACCTGCATGCCACAAGCACATGGTTAGGGACAGCTTGAATTAGCCGCTTAAGCCTGGATTTATTTCCTTGGGCCCTCCTATCCATTGATGCTCAAAGCCTTGGATCCTTTTCACCCTTGCCTTTTGGTTTAAGGGGCTATTGGCTTTTTCTACCTCTTGCTTTTTTTTCACTGCTTTTTCTTGCTTCAAGAATCAAATTCATAATTTTTCAGATCAACAATAATATTTCTCGTGTTCCTCATTCTTTCAAGAGCCAATAATTTTAACATTCATAAAATTCAAGATAAAAAATATGCACTGTTCAAGCATTCATTTAGAAGACAAAAAGTATTGCCACCACATATAATTAATTATAATTTTTCTTATTAAGAACTCGAAAGATATAAATTACCTCTTTATTTTTAAAATCTACTATTTTATTCATGTTTGATGATGATGAGAAAAATAAATTATAACTTAATTGGAAATAAAGTCAAAATAGAGATACTAATTAGTACTACTAATATGTAGCTTCTAAGGTAAATTCATAATAAGAACAGTTATCACAGAGTTAAGGCAAAGATTAGGACTCAACAACCTTTATTTTGGGAAGTGGGTGTTCCTCTAGTCTGTGGGGTGCTTGATCCTTCAAGAGATAATTTCTGACGCTTCAGTTCCTTCAAGTCACATCCTTGCTCTTCCTGTTCCCTTAGGTGCCATGATCTTGATGAGTTTTAGCTCAGTGATGATGGCAAATCACACCAAACTTAAAGGTTTGCTTGTCCTCAAGCAAAATAAAGGAAAGGAGAGGAATAGAGGGAGAGGCAATTTCAAAATTCAAAAGATATGATGAGTTGAAAAAGATTTGAAAAAGAGTTGGATTGGATTGGAAAAAGATTTGTATTTATGGATTAAGATACATTTGATATTTTTGAAAAAGGGATTTTAGAAATTAGGATTAAAATTTTTGGAATTGAAGGATGAGAGTTTGTAACATGTTTATGCAAGAAATCATGATTTGAAATGTAAAAAATTTAAAAAATTGTGAAGTAAAAACGAATTTACCTCCTCCCCACCATCTTGGCGTTAAACGCCCAAACGCTGCATGTTTTGGGCGTTTAACGCCCAAACGCCGCTTCTCTTGGGCGTTCAACGCCCAACTGATGCTTCTTTTTGGCGTTGAATGACAGGAAGTCCATTGTCACTGGGCATTTTTCTGAATGCCCAGGACGCTGTAAATCTGGCGTTAAACGCCCAGAAGGTGCTTCTTTCTGGCGTTCAACGCCCAAAAGATGCTTCTTTCTGGCGTTTAATGCCTAGATGGCTATCCTTACTGGCGTTGAACGCCCAGTGGATGCTTCTTTTGGGCGTTCAACGCCCAAAACAGCTTTTACTGGCTTTTTTGCACCAGTGAGCTTCCTTTTTGCTGTTTTATCCTGCGAATCTTTCTGTAACTCTGTGAACTTAAGCAATTGCTATTTTACCCTGAAGATACTTGACATATACCTGTAAAAATCAATTAATTAACAAATAAACTTTGTAAATGGCTGGGTTTCCTCCCAGCAAGCGCTTCTTTATTGTCTTTAGCTGGGCTATTACTGAGCTTTACTCAAGCCTCAGTTTTGAGCATTCTTGCTCAAAATTGCTTTCAAGATAATGTTTAACTCTCTGTCCATTAATAATGAACTTTTTGTTAGAATCATTATCCTGAAGCTCTACGTATCCATATGGTGACACACTTGTAATCACATATGGTCCTCTCCACCGGGATTTCAATTTCCCGGGGAATAATCTGAGCCTAGAATTAAATAGCACAACTTTCTGCCCTGGCTCAAAGACTCTGGATGAAAGTTTCTTATCATGCCATCTTTTTGCTTTCTCTTTGTAAATTTTTGCATTCTCGAAAGCATTGAGTCTAAATTCCTCTAGCTCATTTAACTGGAGCAATCGTTTTTCTCCAGCTAACATGGCATCAAGGTTCAGGAACCTGGTTGCCTAGTAGGCCTTATGTTCCAGTTCCACTGGCAAGTGACATGCCTTTCCATACACAAGCTGGTATGGAGAGGTCCCTATAGGGGTCTTGAATGATGTTCTGTATGCCCACAGAGCATCATCCAAGTTTCTTGCCCAATCCCTTCTACGGTTAATCACAGTCCGTTCCAGGATTCTTTTAAGTTCTCTATTTGAGACTTCAGCTTGCCCATTTGTCTGTGGATGAAATGGAGTGGCCACCCTGTGGCTAACTCCATAACGAACCAAAGCAGAGTAAAGCTGTTTATTGCAGAAATGAGTGCCCCCATCACTGATTAATACTCTAGGGGTACCAAATCTGCTGAAGATGTGTTTCTGGAGGAATTTTAACACTGTCTTAGTGTTATTAGTGGGTGTTGCAATAGCTTCTACCCATTTGGATACATAATCCACTGCCACCAGAATATAAGTATTTGAGTATGATGGTGGGAAAGGCCCCATGAAGTCAATACCCCATACATCAAACAACTCAATCTCCAAGATCCCTTGTTGAGGCATGGCATAACTGTGAGGCAGATTACCAGATCTTTGGCAACTGTCATAATTAAGTACAAACATTCGCGAATCTTTATAGAGAGTATGCCAGTAAAAGCCGCATTGGAGGACTCTTGTGGTTGTTTGCTCACTTCCAAAATGTCCTCCGTACTGTGATCCATGGCAGTACCAGAGGATCTTCTGTGCTTCTTCTTTAGGCACACATCTACGGATTACTCCATCTGCACATCTATTGAAGAGATATGGTTCATCCCAAAGATAGTACTTTGCATCTGTGATCAATTTCTTTGATTGCTGCCTACTGTACTCTTTGGGTATGAACCTCACTGCCTTGTAGTTTGTAATGTATGCAAACCATGGCACTTCCTGGATGGCAAAGAGTTACTCATCCGGAAAGTTTTCAAAGATCTCAGTAAGAGGGAGGGATGCCCCTTCTACTGGTTCTATTCGGGACAGGTGATCTGCTACTTGGTTCTCTGTCCCTTCTTTGTCTCTTATTTCTATATCAAACTCTTGCAGAAGCAACACCCATCTTATGAGTCTGGGTTTTGTATCCTACTTTGTGAGTAGATATTTAAGAGCAGCATGGTCAGTGTACACAATCACTTTTGATCCTACTAAATAGGATCTGAACTTGTCAATGGCGTAAACCACTGCAAGTAACTCTTTTTCTGTGGTTGTGTAATTTTTCTGTGCGTCACTTAGAACACGACTGGCATAGTGAATGACATGCAGAATCTTGTCATGCCTTTGTCCCAACACTGCACCAATGGCATGGTCACTAGCATCACACATCAATTCAAAAGGTAATGTCCAGTCTAGTGCAGAGATGACTGGTGCTATGACCAACTTAGCTTTCAGAGTCTCAAACGCCTGCAGACACTCCTTATCAAAGATAAATGGCGTGTCAGCAGCTAGCAGATTACTTAGAGGTTTGGCGATTTTTGAAAAATCCTTTATAAACCTCCTATAAAATCCTGCATGCCCCAGAAAGCTTCTGATTGCCTTAACATTGGCAGGTGGTGGTAATTTTTCAATTACCTCTATCTTAGCTTGATCCACTTCTATTCCATTGTTTGAAATTTTGTGCCCAAGGACAATTCCTTCAGTCACCATAAAGTGACATTTTTCCCAGTTTAAAACCAGGTTAGTCTCTTGGCACCTCTTTAGAACAAGTGCTAGATGGTCAAGACAGGAGCTAAATGAGTCTCCAAATACTGAAAAGTCATCCATGAAGACTTCCAGAAATTTTTCCACCATATCAGAGAAAATAGAGAGCATGCACCTTTGAAAGGTTGCAGGTGCATTGCACAGGCCAAATGACATCTTTCTGTATGCAAATACTCCTGATGGACATGTGAATGCTGTTTTCTCTTGATCTTGGGGATCTATTGCAATTTGATTATAACCTGAATATCCATCCAGGAAGCAGTAGTATTCATAACCTGCTAGTCTTTCTAGCATCTGGTCTATGAATGGTAAAGGAAAATGATCCTTTCTGGTAGCTGTATTGAGCCTTCTGTAATCAATACACATACGCCACCCTATAACTGTTCTTGTAGGAACCAATTCATTTTTTTCATTATGAATCACTGTCATGCCACCTTTCTTAGGGACGACTTGGACAGGGCTTACCCAGGGGCTGTCAGAAATGCGATAAATAATCCCATCCTCTAGTAATTTAGTTACCTCCTTCTGCACCACCTCCTTCATGGCTGGATTCAGCCGCCTCTGTGGTTGAACCACTGGCTTAGCGTCACCCTCCAATAGGATCTTGTGCATGCATCTGGCTGGGCTAATGCCCTTAAGATCACTGATGGACCACCCAAGAGCTGTCTTGTGTGTCCTTAGCACTTGAATTAATGCTTCCTCTTCCTGTGGCTCTAAGGTAGAGCATATGATTACAGGAAAGGTATCACCTTCTCCCAGAAATGTATATTTCAGGGATGGTGGTAATGGTTTGAGCTCGGGTTTAGGAGGTTTCTCCTCTTCCTGAGGGATTTTCAGAGGTTCTATTATTCTCTCTGATTCTTCCAAATCAGGCTGAACATCTTTAAAGATATCCTCTAGCTTTGATTCGAGACTCTCATCCACACTGACTTCTTTTATCAGAGAGTCAATAATATCAACACTCATGCAGTCATTTTGGGTGTCTGGATGCTGCATGGCCTTGACAACATTTAACTTGAGCTCATCCTCATTGACTCTCAGGGTTACTTCCCCTTTTTGAACATCAATAAGGGTTCGGCCAGTTGCTAGGAAAGGTCTTCCCAAAATGAGAGTTGCACTCTTATGCTCCTCCATTTCCAGCACCACAAAGTCAGTGGGAAAGGCAAATGGCCCAACCTTGACAATCATGTCTTCAATCATGCCTGATGGGTATTTAATAGAGCCATCAGAAAGTTGGAGACATATCCGGGTTGGTTTAACTTCATCAGTCAACCCAAGCTTTTTGATAGTGGCTGTAGGTATTAGGTTAATACTTACCCCAAGATCACATAGAGCTTGCTTGGTACAAGTACCTTCTAATGTGCATGGTATCATAAAGCTTCCCGGATCTTTAAGCTTCTCAGGTAAGCTTTTCAGAATGATTGCACTGCATTCTTCAGTGAGGTAAACTTTTTCAGTTTCCCTCCAATCCTTTTTATGACTTAAGATCTCTTTCATAAACTTAGCATAAGAGGGTATTTGCTCAAGTGCCTCTGCAAACGGAATCTTTATTTCAAGAGTCCTGAGATAGTCTGCAAAGCGGGCAAATTGCTTATCCTGTTTCGCTTGGCGGAGTTTCTAAGGATAAGGCATTTTGGCTTTGTATTCCTCAACCTTAGTTGTTGTAGGTTAATTGCCTACAGATGTGGGTTGGGAAGCCTTTTTAGAAGGATTATTATCAGCAATAGTATGTGTCTGATCCCCCACTGGCATTTGAATGCCAGGGGTGGAAGCTGGAGTGGCGTTATACACCAGCTCGTTACATGCTTCTGGCGTCTGAACGCCAGAATTGTTCTCCCTTTGGGCGTTCAACGCCAACTCCTTGCTTGTTTCTAGCATTGAACGCCAGGACTGAGCATGGTTTGGGCGTTCAACGCCACTTTCCACCCATTTTCCGGCGTTTGAGCACCAGAATTATTCCTCTCTGGGCTCTTACTGTCCTCAGATGGATTTTGGGTAGTTTGCTCATTCCTTGGCTTCCTGCTACTTTGAAGTGAGGTATTTAATGTTTTCCCACTTCTTAATTGAACAGCTTGGCATTCTTCTGTTATTTGTTTTGATAACTGCTGTTCTGTTTGCTTTAATTGCACTTCCATGTTCATATTAGCCATTCTTGTTTCTTGTAATATCTCTTTGAATTCGGCTAACTGTTTTGTTAGAAAATCCAATTGCTGATTGAATTCTGTAACTTGTTCTGTAGGACTCATTTCAGCAGTTACTGTTTTAGCCTCTTCTTTCATGGAAGGTTCACTGCTTAGGTACAGATGCTGATTTCTGGCAACTGTATCAATGAGCTCTTGAGCTTCTTCTATTGTCTTTCTCATGTGTATAGATCCACCAGCTGAGTGGTCTAGAGAAATCTGAGCTCTTTCTGTAAGCCCATAGTAGAAGATGTCTAACTGCACCCACTCTGAAAACATTTTAGAGGGGCATTTTCTTAGCATCTCTCTGTATCTCTCTCAGGCATCATAAAGGGATTCATTATCTCCTTGTTTGAAGCCTTGGATGCTTAGCCTTAGCTTTGTCATCCGTTTTGGAGGAAAATAATGATTCAGGAATTTTTCTGACAGCTGTTTCCATTTCCTTATGCTGTCCTTAGGTTGGTTATTTAACCACCTCTTAGCTTGGTCCTTTACAACAAATGGAAATAGTAATAATCTGTAGACATCCTGATCTATTTTCTTATCATGTACTGTGTCAGCAATTTGTAAAAATTGTGCCAGAAACTCTGTAGGTTCTTCCTGTGGAAGACCGGAATACTGGCAACTTTGCTACACCATGATGATGAGCTAAGGATTCAACTCAAAACTACTGACTCCGATGGAGGGTATACAGATACTACTCCCATATGAAGCAGTAGTGGGGTTAGCATATGACCCCAGAGTCCTTCTAGACTGTTCATTTCCACTTAGTTCCATGATGGAGCAAGGGAGATGATATGGATGTAAATATTATTTATTTTATTATATATAAAAATTTATTTTCGAAATAATAAAATAAAATAAGATAAGATAAAATAAAAATGAAATAAAAATAAAAATAAAAAAATTGAAAATGTTTTGTGAAGATTTTCGAAAAAATTGAGGAGAGAGAAAGTGGTTAGGATATTTTTGAAAAAGATAATAAAATATTATTATTATATTATTTTTTTAAAATCCTAAAAGGATAAGATTTGAAAAATTTTGAAATTAAAATCTGAATTTTTTAAAAAAAATTTCGAAAAAGTAGCTTAAAAATAGTTAGAAAAGATATTTTTTTTTGAATTTTGAATTTTATGATGAAAGAGAAAAACACACAAAAGACACAAGACTTAAAATTTTTAGATCTAGTGCTCCTTGTTTTTGAAAATTTTGGAGGGAAAACACCAAGGAACACCAAACTTAAAAATTTTAAGATCAAAACATAAAGAAGACTCAAGAACACTTTGAAGATTCACAAGAACAACAAGAACAAAAGAAAGAACACCAAACTTAAAATTTTTAGAAAACTTCAATAAAATTTTTGAAAATTATAAAAAAGATTAACAATAAAACACCAAACTTAAAATTTGGCACAAGATTCAATCAAAGAAAAATTATTTTTATAAAAGATTTTAAAAAGAGGATACCCAATTACCAAGAACATAAGCCAATGCTCTAGCCAACTGAGCTATAAATGTAACGTGTTTTAAAGATGTATTATTTTTATAGATAAAAATAAATTTTTTTGAAAACTAATGTTTTGAAAAAGCACAAGAAAAACAAGAAAAGACACAGAACAAGACAAACCAAAGATCAAACAAGAAAAATTGACAAGAACAATTTGAAGATCAAGGAAAAACAAAGAACACTAATTCGAAAATTTAAAGGAAAATACAAGATATGCAATTGACACCAAACTTAGAACAAGACACTGAACTCACGAAAAAAATTAAAAATTGATAAAGAAAAATAATATTTTTTAAAAAATTTTGAAAAGAAAATAAAGGACTCAGATTTGATGACTCTATAGCAACAAAAATAAATTATTCCTAATCTAAGCAACAAAATAAACCTTTAGTTGTTCAAACTCGAACAATCCCCGACAACGGCGCCAAAAACTTGGTGCACGAAATTGCAATCACACTTTTGCAATCCGCACAACTAACCAGCAAGTGCACTGGGTCGTCCAAGTAATACCTTACGTGAGTAAGGGTCGATCCCATAGAGATTGTTGGCTTGAAGCAAGCTATGATTATTTTATTATTCTTAGTCAGGAGATCAATTATGATTATCAGTTTGAATTACTAAAAAATAAAAGAGCGTGAAATAATTACTTGTTGTGCAATAATGGAGAATACGTTGGAGTTTTGGAGATGCTTTGTCTTCTGAATTCCCGTAATGTAATATTCTTCTCATGCAAAAGTGCAACGTTCCTTCCATGGCAAGCTCTATGTAGGGTGTCACCATTGTCAATGGCTACTTCCCATCCTCTCAGTGAATATGGTCCAAATGCTCTGTCACAGCACGGCTAATCAGCTGTTGGTTCTCGATCATGTCGGAATAGAATCCTTTGATTCTTTTGCGTTTGTCATCACGCCCAACACTCGTGAGTTTGAAGCTCGTCACAGTCATTCAATCCCAGAATCCTACTCGGAATACCATAGACAAGGTTTAGACTTTCCGGATTCTCATGAATACCGCCATCAATTCTAGCTTATACAACGAAGATTCTAATTAAAGAATCTAAGAGATACTCATTCAATCTGATGTAGAACGGAGGTGGTTGTCAGACACATGTTCATGGATAGAGGAAGGTGATGAGTGTCACGGATCACCACCTTCCCCATAGTTAAGCGCGAATGAACATCTTAGATAGGAACACACATGTGTGAATGGAAAAACAGAAATAATTGCATTAATTCATCGAGACGCTGCAGAGCTCCTCACCCCCAACAATGGAGTTTAGAGACTCATGCCATCAAAGGGTATAAAATTCAGATCTAAAAATGTCATGAGATTCAAAATAAGTCTCTAAAAGTTGTTTAAATACTAAACTAGTAACCTAGGTTTACAGAAATTGAGTAAACTAAGATAATTGGTGCAGAAATCCACTTCAGGGGCCCACTTGGTGTGTGCTGGGGCTAAGAACTAAGCTTCTCACGTGCCTGGGCTGTTTCTGGAGTTGAACGCCAGGTTGTAACGTGTTTTTGGCGTTGAACTCCAACTTGTAACCTGTTTCTGGCGCTGGACGCCAAACTGCAACATGGAACTGGCATTGAACGCCAGTTTATGTCGTCTATCTCCACGCAAAGTATGGACTATTATATATTTCTGGAAAGCCCTGGATGTCTACTTTCCAACCCAATTGAGAACGCGCCAATTGAACTCCTGTAGCTCCAAAAAATCCATTCCGAGTGCAAGGAGGTCAGAATCCAACAACATCAGTAGTCCTTTTTCAGCCTAAATCAGATTTGTGCTCAGCTCCCTCAATTTTAGCCAGAAAATACCTGAAATCACAGAGAAACACACAAACTCATAGTAAAGTCTAGAAATATGATTTTTGCTTAAAAACTAATAAAATTCTATTAAAAACTAATTAAAACATGCTAAAATCTATATGAAATTACCCCCAAAAGGCGTATAAAATATCTGCTCATCATTAACGTGGCTCAATTGGATTGTGACATTAGTCACAAAGTTAATGTCACTAACGCCTTCGAACCAGAATTTACACTTAACGTTAACACCACCAATGTCCTGACTAACTGCATACCATGCCTGACTCACTCTTTTTCAGCAAGCAAAGCTTAGCCCACTGAAGATAGTAACTGCTTCAACTGAAGATCAAAGGCCCATATCCAAGACTTGAAGAGCTAACTAGAAGATCAGAAGAGTAGTATATATAGGGATAGTTTTGAACTAGAAAAGGGGTTGGCATTATTGGAAGCTACACTCTGTATATTTTACTTTTCTTGCAATTTCTAGTTTATTTTTAGAATGCATTTTTCTTTCTTGTTTTCCATTCCCAGAGCTATGAACAACTAAACCCCTTTTCTTTGGGTTAGGGAGCTCTATTGTAATTTGATGGATCAATTATAGTTTTCATTCTTCTTCCTCTTTCTTTTCTCTTGATTTTACTAGAAAGCTTTCAGTCTTCAACCAATTGGTTAGTTATCTTGGAAAAGAGACTTTCCATAATTAGATCTCCTCTGAACCTTGGAAGAGGAATGAGGAGATCATGCTAGAAATGCTTTCTCATGTTGGACCAAATTGGGGTTTGGATGGATATAGTGACATATAATCCTACCAACACTTTGATTTGGAAATACATGCGGTATAATCAGTAACCATACTTCATCTCTTCCCATGAGCAACTAAATCAAGATATTGGGCAATTGTTCAAGCTTAGAGAGATTGTGTTGCCAAGGAATTAAGATCCAATCACCTAAGATTGCCGAGGAGATCAATGAATGCATTGATTGAGGATGAGATGAAGATAAACTTTATCCAGAGAATGCAACATCTCCTAAGCCCAATGAATTCCCCATATCTGATCTTACCTATCCTCTTTACTTTCTGTTATTTACTTTCATGCTCATCTCCCCAACTTCCCATTTAAGATTTTGCAACTTTACATTCCTTGTCATTTATCTTTCCCGCATTCAAGTTTATGCAATTCTCAACTCAATTTGGCTTAGCTTGACTAAAACACTCCTCTAATTAAAATTACTCGACAAATCAATCCCTGTGGGATTCGACCTCACTCTATTGTGAGTTTTTACTTGACGAATGGTGCACGAAATTGTGATTCACACTTTTCACAACTCCGGTGCCACTAACCAGCAAGTGCACTGGGTCGTCCAAGTAATACCTTACGTGAGTAAGGGTCGATCCCACGGAGATTGTCGGCTTGAAGCAATCTATGGTTATCTTGTAAACCTAAGTCAGGAGATTAATAATGAAAAGAGTTTTATTTGTAAAAAGTAAAAGAACATGAAATGAATAATACTTGTTATATAGTAATGGAGAACAGTTTGAGGTTTTGGAGATGCTCTGTCTTCTGAATCTCTGCTTTCCTACTATTGTCTTCTTCACGCATGTAAGGCTCCTTCCATGGCAAGCTGTATGTTGGTGGATCACCGTTGTCAATGGCTACCATCCGTCCTCTCAGTGAAGATGGTTCAACTACGAGTTCCGTAGGGCTAATCATCTGTCGGTTTTCACTTGTGCTGGAATAGGATCCATTGATCCTTTTGCACACTGTCACTACACCCAACATTTGTGAGTTTGAAGCTCGTCACAGTCACCCCTTCCCAGATCCTACTCGGAATATCACAGACAAGGTTTAGACTTTCCAGCTCTCAAGAGTGCTGCCAATTGATTCTGGCTTAAACCACGAACACTCTGATTTCACGTATTTGAACACTCTGTTGTCAGGAGAGGCAATCAAACACGTGAACCGGGAACTCAAGAGATACACACTCAATCTACGGTAGAATGGAAGTGGTTGTCAGGCACGTGTTCATAAGTTGAGAATGGTGATGAGTGTCTTAGAATAGAAACAAGCGATATCTTAGAATAGAAACAAGCGTGATTGAATAGAAAATAGAAATAATTGCATTGATCCATCAAGACACAGCAGAGCTCCTCACCCCCAACCATGGGGTTTAGAGACTCATGCCATAGAAGATACAAATTCAGATGTAAAATGTCATGAGGTACAAAATGAATCTCTAAAAGTAGTTTTTATACTAAACTAGTAACCTGGTTTACAGAAAATGAGTAAACTAAGATAGATAATGCAGAAATCCACCTTCGGGGCCCACTTGGTGTGTGTTTGGGCTGAGCATTGAAGCTTTCACGTGCATAGGCTACTCTTGAAGTTAAATGCCAGCTTTGGTGCCAGTTTGGGCGTTTAACTCCAACTTTTATGCCAGTTCTGGCGTTTAACGCCAGAAAAAGGGAAAAAGTGGGCGTTTAAACGCCAATTTGCGCTATCAAATCTCGAGAAAAGTATGGACTATTATACATTGCTGGAAAGCCCAAGATGTCTACTTTCCAACGCAATTGAGAACGCGACAAACGGGTTTCTATAGCTGCAGAAAATCTATTTCGCGTGTAGGACGGTCAGAATCCAACAGCATCTGCAGTCTTTTTTCAGCCTCTGAATCAGATTTTTGCTTAGGTCGCTCAATTTCAGCCAGAAAATACCTGAAATTACAGAAAAACACACAAACTCATAATAAAGTCTAGAAATATGAATTTTGCATAAAACTAATAAAAATATACTAAAAAGTAACTAAAACATACTAAAAACTATGTAAAAACAATGCCAAAGGGCGTATAAATTATCCGCTCATCACAACACCAAACATAAATTGTTGCTTGTCCCCAAGCAACTGAAAATAAAATAGAATAAAAAGAAAAGAATATACAATAAATTCCAAAATATCAATGAAGCTTAGCTTCAATTAGATGAGCGGAACTAGTAGCGTTTTGCTTCTAAACAGTTTTGGCATCTCACTTTATCCTGTGAAGTTCAGAATGATTGGCATCTATAGGAACTCTAAATTAAGAGAGTGTTATTGATTCTCCTAGTTAAGTATGTTGATTCTTGAACACAGTTACTTTATGAGTCTTGGCCGTGACCCTAAGCATCTTGTTTTCTAGTATTACCACCGGATACATAAATGCCACAGACACATAACTGGATGAACCTTTTCAAATTGTGACTCAGCTTTGCTAAAGTCCCCAGTTAGAGGTGTCCAAAGTTATTAAGCACACTCTTTTTGCTTTGGCTCACAACTTTAACCACTCAGTCTCAAGCTTTTAACTTGGACCTTCATGACACAAGCACATGGTTAGGGATAGCTTGATTTAGCCGCTTAGGCCAGAATTTTATTCCTTTGGGCCCTCCTATCCATTAATGCTCAAAGCCTTGGATCCTTTTTACCATTGCCTTTTAGTTTAAAGGGCTATTGGCTTTTTCTGCTAGCTTTTTCTTTTTCTTTCTTTTTCTTTTTCGCCATTTTTTTCTTTCTTTTTTTTCGCAAGCTTTGTTTTTCACTGCTTTTTCTTGCTTCAAGAATCAATTTTATGATTTTTCAAATTATCAATAACATTTCTCTTCTTTTCATTATTCTTTCAAGAGCCAACAATTTTAACATTCATCAAATTCACTATAAAAAATATGCATTGTTCAAAATAATTAAACTAATTTTCAAGAAAAATTTCGAAATTATGCACTTCTTGTTCTTTGTAATTAAAAGCATTTTTCATTTAAGAGAGGTGAAGAATTCATGGAATTATTCATAGCTTTAAGACATAGATACTAGACACTAATGATCATGTAATAAAGACACAAACATAGACAAGACATAAAGCATAAAAATCGAATAACAGAAATAAAATAAACAAGGAGATTAAAGAACGGGTCCACCTTAGTGATGGCAGATAGTTCTTCCTCTTGAAGATCCTTTGGAGTGTTTGAGCTTCTCTATGTCTCTTCCTTGCCATTGTTGCTCTTCCCTCATGGCTCTTTGGTGCTCCATGTTGGAACTCAAATCTCTTAAAGAGGTGTTGAGTTGCTCCCAATAGTTGTGTGGAGAAAAATGCATCTCTTGATGCATCTCAAGGATTTCTTGATGAGGGACTTCCTCATGCTCTTGTTGAGGTCCATGAGTGGGCTCTTTTGTTTGCTTTATCCTCTTTTTAGTGATGGGCTCTTGAGATAAATCTCTCTATCTCCCATGACTCAGAGGTGGAAGCCACTGCCTTCCCTTTCCTCTTTCTAGAGGTTTCTCCGGCCTTAGGTGCCATTAATGGTTATGGAAAAACAAAATGCAACACTTTTTCCACACCAAACTTAAAAGGTTTGCTCGTCCTTGAGCAAAAGAAGAAAGAAAGGAGGAGAAAAAGAAGAAATAGAGGAGATGGAGGTGTGTGGGAATTTGGCCAAGGGGGTTAAGTATTGGAGATGTGTGAAATGGAAGGTGGTAAGAAGTGTTATTTATAGGGAAGGGAGGGAAATGGTTTGAATGTGAATGGTGAGGTAGGTGGGTGTTAGGGAATAGTGTTATGAAAAAGTGTGGAGAAGAGGGAGAGTGAGGTGGGATAAGTGGGGATTCTGTGGTGTCAAGGAGTTCTTATCCCTGCACCTTCCTGGCATTTAAACGCCCATTGTGTGCCAAATATGGCATTAAACACCAGTTCTGCTACCTTTCCTGGCATTAAATGCCAGGCTGGTGCCCCTTTCTGGAGTTTAACGCCAGCCAGACACCAGACAGCCTTTTTTGGCATTAAATGCCACTATGGCTGCCAATTCTTGCGTTTAACGCCCATTCTGCTATCCTTACTGGCGTTTAAACGCCAGTAAGCCTGTCCTCCAGGGTGTGCTATTTTTATGTTGTTTTTTATTCCACTTTAATTCTGCAGCTGTTTTTATGACTCCACATGATCATCAACCTAAGGAAAACATAAAATAACAATGGAAAATGAAATGAAAAAGTAATTAACATAGATAAATAATATTGGGTTGACTCCCAATAAGTGCTTCTTTACTGTCAATAGCTTGACATTACTGAGCTTTATAGTTTGCAATGTCTGCAAACCATGTAGCTTCCTGAATGGCAAACAATTGCTCATCTGGAAAGGTTTCAGAGATCTCAATAGGAGGGAAGGACGCTCCTGCTACTGGTTCTATCTGGGATAGGTGATCAGCTACTTGGTTCTCTGTCCCTTTTCTGTCTCTTATTTCTATAACAAACTCTTGCAGAAGAAACACCTATCTTATGAGTCTGGGTTTTGAATCCTGCTTTGTGAGGAGATATTTTAGAGCAGCATGGTCAGTGTACACAATTACTTTTGATCCTACTAAATTGGATCTGAACTTGTCAATGACAAAAACCACTGCAAGCAACTCCTTTTATGTGGTTGTGTAATTCTTCTGTGTGACATTTAAAATGCGGCTAGCATAATAAATGACATGCAGAAGCTTGTCATGCCTCTGTCCTAATACTGCACCAATGGCATGGTCACTGGCGTCACACATTAGTTCGAATGGTAATGGCCAGTCTGGTGTAGAAATGACTGGTGCTGTGACCAGCTTAGCTTTCAGAGTCTCAGAGGCCTGTAAACACTCTGTGTCAAAGACAAATGGTGTGTCAGCGGCTAGCAGATTGCTCAGATGTTTTGCAATTTTCGAAAAATCTTTTATAAACCTCCTATAGAATCCTGCATGTCCTAGAAAGATTCTGATTGCCTTAACATTGGCTTGATCCACCTCTATTCCCTTGTTTGAAATTTTGTGCCCAAGGATAATTCCTTCTGTTACCATAAAGTGACATTTTTCCCAATTTAAAACTAGGTTAGTCTCTTGGCACCTTTTCAGAACAAGTGCTAAATGGTCAAGACAGGAGCTGAATGAGTCTCCAAATACTGAAAGGTCATCCATGAAGACTTCCAGAAATTTCTCTACCATATCAGAGAAGATAGAGATCATGCATCTCTGAAAGATTGCAGGTGCATTGTACAGTCCAAATGGCATCCTTCTGTAGGTAAATACTCTAGATGGACATGTGAATGCTGTTTTCTCTTGGTCCTGAGGATCTACTGCAATTTGGTTGTAACCTGAATAGCCATCCAAAAAGCAGTAGTAATCATGACCTGCTAGTCTCTCTAGCATCTGGTCTATAAATGGTAAAGGAAAATGATCCTTTCTGGTGGCTGTATTGAGCATTCTGTAGTCAATACACATACGCCACCCTTTAACTGTTCTTGTAGGAACCAGTTTATTCTTTTCATTATGAACCACTGTCATGCCTCCCTTCTTGGGGACAACTTGGACAGGGCTCACCTAGGGGCTATCAGAAATAGGATAAATGATCCTAACCTCTAGTAACTTAGTGACCTCTTTCTACACCACTTCCTTCATGGCTGTATTTAGCCGCCTCTGTGGTTGAACCACTGGCTTAGCATCATCCTCCAATAGGATCTTGTGCTTGCATCTGGCTGGGCTAATGCCCTTAAGATCACTTATGGACCATCCAAGAGCTTTTTTGTGTGTCCTTAGTGATGGTGTTTTTGCGGAAAAACGAATTTCCAACCCACAAATCCAACCGGCAAGTGTACCGGGTCGCATCAAGTAGTAATAACTCACTTAGAGTGAGGTCGATCCCACAGGAATTGATGGATCAAGCAATTTTAGGGGGTGATTAGTTTAGTCAAGGTAACATTGAAGGGATATTGGATGAAATGTAGCCAACAGAATTGTAAATGACAGGAAATTTAAAGTTGTAGAAATTAAAATTGCATAAAACTTAAAGTGCAAGAAAGTAAAATAGATGAAACTTAAATTGCACGAAAAGTAAATTGCATTAAATGTAAAGGGGATTGGGTGCAGGAAATTTAAAATTCAACAAGAAAATGTAAAGAGCAATCAAGCAGAGAATTAAAAGATGAAATAAGTGCAGCAGATTTAAATAGAAATGAAAAATTGCTTGAAGAAGCAACACAGAATGTAACTCAGCTCAATTGTGAAATTTAAAGAGACAAGATCTCAGTGAATCAATGAGACTAGAAAACAAGTCTAGATCTCAATTCCTTCCTTGATCAAAGTAGAAAGTAGATTGAAGAAGAAAGAAAGATGGAAGCAGTAAATGAGAACACAGATTCAACTTTCAATTCTTAGAAATTATGCAGAAGATGAACAAAGATGGATTTCAGATTAAAGATTGAAATAGAATTCCTCCAACCTCAATCCAAAATTTCAAAACAGCAATGAAAACTAAGAGAGAGAGCTCTCAAATCCTAATACTCCCTAGTGGAGCTAGCCTTCTCCAATCGAGCTCCTTGATTCCTTTATATAGGCTTTACAAAGTGAAAAAAATGAAAATGAAATTAAAACAAATTACAAAAATGAAAATCCTGATTTAATTGGTCCATGTGCCTTTGAGTGATGATGTGGGCTTTTTTTGCTTTGGATTTGAGGAGAAATGGGTTTGGTTGGCCTTGAGTCAATTTGGAGAGGAATTGAATTTAAATAGAATTTTGATTGAATTTTGGCCCATGAGTGTTTGCTCCCAGGAGGCTGCCCTGCCCTTGTGGAGGGCAGAGCAGGAAATGGTGCATGCGGCCTCATTGCGTGCGTGCTTGGTGCTGGCCGTGCCAAGTTGTGTGCGCGCCCAAGCTCCTTGCCTTTACTTCCTTGAAGGTCTTGTGTTCGAACCTTGGTGAAAGCACTTGAGGAGCAATTTTTCCTTGATTTTCCATGAAGAGAGCACGACATTGCCCTGCTCTCCAAGAGGGCAGATGGTGCACAAAATTGCAATCACACTTTTACAATCCCGCACAACTAACCAGCAAGTGCACTGGGTCGTCCAAGTAATACCTTACATGAGTAAGGGTCGATCCCACGGAGATTGTCGGCTTGAAGCAAGCTATGGTTATCTTGTAAATCTTAGTCAGGATATCAGAAATTATCAGGATTGATTGTGAAAAGTAAAAGAACATGAAATAAGTACTTGTTTTGCAGTAATGGAGAATAGGTTGAGGTTTTGGAGATGCTCCATCTTCTGAACCTCTGCTTTCCTACTGTCTTCTTCTTCAAGCACGCAAGGCTCCTTCCATGGCAAGCTGTATGCAAGGGTTTCATCGTTGTCAGTGGCTACCTCCCATCCTCTCAGTGGAAATGTTCAACGCACGCTGTCACGGCACGGCTATCCATCTGTCGGTTCTCAATCAGGCCGGAATAGAATCCAGTGATTCTTTTGTGTCTGTCACTAACGCCCCGCCTTCAGGAGTTTGAAGCTCATCACAGTCATTCAATCATTGAATCCTACTCAGAATACCACAGACAAGGTTTAGACCTTCCGGATTCTCTTGAATGCCGCCATCAGTTCTAGCTTATACCACGAAGATTCCGGTTAAAGAATCCAAGAGATATCTACTTAATCTAAGGTAGAACGGAGGTGGTTGTCAGGCACACATTCATAATTGAGAATGATGATGAGTGTCACGGATCATCACATTCATCCGGTTTAAGAACAAGTAATATCTTGGAATGGAAGCAAGCGTAATTGAATGAAAAACAGTAGTAATTGCATTAATCCATCAAGACACAGCAGAGCTCCTCACCCCCAACCATGGGGTTTAGAGACTCATGCCGTGGAAGGTACACAAAGAAACGTGTAAAGTGTCATGAGGTACAGATACAATGTCAAAAGATCCTGTTAATAGTAAGCTAGTAACCTAGGGTATACAGAAATGAGTAAATGACGTAAAAATCCACTTCTGGGTCCACTTAGTGTGTGCTTGGGCTGAGCAATGAAGCATTTTCGTGTAGAGACCTTTTCTGGAGTTAAACGCCAGCTTTTATGCCAGTTTGGGCGTTTAACTCTAAGTTTTATGCCAGTTCCAGCGTTAAACGCTGGAAATTCTGAGGCTGATTTGCCACGCCGGTTTGGGCCATTAAATCTTAGGCAAAGTATAGACTATCATATATTTCTGGAAAGCCCAGGATGTCTAATTTCCAACGCCATTGAGAGCGCGCCAATTGGGCTTCTGTAGCTCCAGAAAATCCACTTCGCGTGCTGGGAGGTCAGAATCCAACAGCATCTGCAGTCCTTTTCAGTCTCTGAATCAGATTTTTGCTCAGGACCCTCAATTTCAGCCAGAAAATACCTGAAATCACAGAAAAACACACAAACTCATAGTAAAGTCCAGAAAAGTGAATTTTAGCTAAAAACTAATAAAAATATACTAAAAACTAACTAGATCATACTAAAAACATACTAAAAACAATGCCAAAAAGCGTATAAATTATCCGCTCATCACAACACCAAACTTAAATTGTTGCTTGTCCCCAAGCAACTGAAGATCAAAATAGGATAAAAAGAAGAGAATATACTATAGATTCCAAAATATCAAGGAAACTTAGCTCCAATTAGATGAGCGGGACTAGTAGCTTTTTGCCTCCGAACAGTTTTGGCATCTCACTCTATCCTTTGAAGTTCAGAATGATTGGCATCTATAAGAACTCAGAACTCAGATAATGTTATTGATTCTCCTAGTTAAGTATAATGATTCTTGAACATAGCTAGTGTATGAGTCTTGGCTGTGGCCCAAAGCACTCTGTCTTCCAGTATTACCACCGGATACATACATGCCACAGACACATAATTGGGTGAACCTTTTCAGATTGTGACTCAGCTTTGCTAGAGTCCCCAATTAGAGGTGTCCAGGGTTCTTAAGCACACTCTTTTTGCCTTGGATCACAACTTTATTTCTTTCTTTTTCTTTTTCTTTCTCTCTTTTTTTTTTCGAATTTTTTTTTGTATTCACTGCTTTTTCTTGCTTCAAGAATCAATCTAAGGATTTTTTAGATCCTCAATAACAGTTCTCTTTTTCCTCATTCTTTCAAGAGCCAACGATTTTTAACATTCTCAAAACAACAAATTCAAAAGACATATGCACTGTTCAAGCATTCATTCGGAAAACAAAAATTATTGTCACCACATCAAACTAATTCAACTAGTTTCAAGGATAAATTTCGAAATCCTGTACTTCTTGTTCTTTTGTGATTAAAGCATTTTTCATTTAAGAGAGGTGATGGATTCATAGGACATTCAGAGCTTTAAGACATGAATTTTAAATTTTATTAATTATGAATTAAAAACAAGACGCAAAAATAAATATAAGATGAGACTAGAAAATAAAAATAGAAAACAAAAATTTAAATAGGCTCCTAATGATAGAGGTTTTCACAGAGTTAGGACTCAACAACCTTGATTTTGAGAAGTGGATGCTCCCTCAACTTGAGATGAGAGCTTTTGGCGTTTCAACTCTTGGAGTTCACGCCCCTGCTTCTCTTGTTCCTTCAGCAATTTGCAGAGCATGCAGTTCTGATTCTGCTGTTCTTCCTTAAGTTGCTCCATAGTTTCTTGCAGCTTGGTGATAGATGCTTCTAGGCTGGCCCAGTAGCCAATTTCAGGGAATTCAGGGAGGAACTCATGCGCCCTCCTTTTGATAGAGTTGTCTTGCATTTGTCCTTCCATTGACTTCTTGGTGATTGGATGTTCAATGGGTATGAACTCATCTACTCCCATCTTTATCCCAGCCTCTTTACAGAGCAAGGAGATCAAGCTTGGGTAAGCCAGTTTGGCTTCAGTGGAATTCTTGTTTGCAATTGTGTAGATCTCACAAGCAATCACATGATGAACCTCCACTTCTTTTCCAAGCATATGCAATGAATCATCACTGCTCTCTTGATAGTGACCTCAGAACGGTTGCTAGTGGGTAGTATGGAACGCCCAATAAAGTCTAGCCAACCTCTTGCAATTGGTTTGAGGTCTCCCCTCTTGAGTTGGTTTGGGACACCCTTAGAATTGGTTATCCACTTAGTTCCAGGGAGGCATATGTCCTCTAGAACTTGATCCAACCCTTTATCTGCTCTCACCATTCTCCTATTAAAGGATTCAGGATCATCTTGCAGTTGAGGTAATTTGAAGATTTCTCTTATTTTGTCCAGATGGAAGTACATAACTTTCCCTCTGACCATGGTTCTGTAGGTATGGTAAACAGTTCCAGTCATTCTCTGCTTATCTGTTAGCCACAGATTTGAGTAGAATTCCTGAACCATATTCCTTCCAACCTTTATCTCAGGATTGGTTAGAACTTCCCATCCTCTGTTTCGAATTTGCTCTTGGATCCCCGGATACTCATCTTCTTTCAGATCAAATTTAACTTCCGGGATCACCGACCTCAGACCCATTATTTTGTGATAATGGTCTTCATGTTCTTTGGTTAAGAACTTCTCTTGATTCCAAAGATTCTTTGGATTATTCTCTTTCTTTCCTCTTAAATTGGTTTGTTTTCCCTTAGGAGCCATGATCTTGATGAATCTTGGCTTAGTGATCACGGAAAAGCACACCAAACTTAGAGGTTTGCTTGTCCTCAAGCAAAAGAAAGGAAAGAAGAGAGAGAGAAGAAGAGCAAATTCGAATGGTGTGGGGGGATGAGGGGGCCAAACGTGTATTTATAAAGTGGGGAGGAGAGATTTCGAAAAAAAAAAAAAGAAAAATTTGAAAGGAGATTTGAGAAGATATGGAAAGAAATTGAGAGAAGGGTGAGTTTTTGAACAAAATTTGGGAATGATTTGAGAGATTTGAAGAATGATTTTAGATTTTTGAAAATTTGAAAGTGAATGATGAGAGATTGAAATGTGTTTTTGTAGAAAAGTATGGGTAAGAAAAGGAAAGTTTAAAAAAATTTGATTTGAAAACAAAATCTTGCTCCTCCCACCTTTCTGGCGTTAAACGCCCAGAATGGCACCCATTCTGGCGTTTAACGCCCATTGATTGCCCATTGTGGGTGTTTAACGCCCAGCCAGGTGCCCTGGCTGGCGTTAAACGCCAGAATTCCTTTATCACTGGGCGTTTTGCTAAACGCCCAGGATGCTGCACACCTGGCGTTAAACGCCCAGAATGGTGCCCATTCTGGCGTTTAACGCCCAAAATGGCACCATTCCTGGCGTTAAACGCCCAGAATGGTACCCATTCTGGCGTTTAACGCCCAAAATGCCCCTTACTGGCGTTTTTTCGCAAGTAAGCTCTTTTTCTCTGCTTTTTGAGCTGAATCCTTCTATAACTCTGTGAATTCCTTCATTTTTGATACTTGCCTCTGTAAGAACAAATTATATAACCTCCTAATGACTGGGTTGCCTCCCAGCAAGCGCTTCTTTACTGTCTTTAGCTGGACCTTTACTGAGAATCACTCAAGTCTCAGTTTTGAGCATTCCTGCTCAAAATTGCCTTCAAGATAATGCTTGATTCTCTGTCCATTAACAATGAACTTTTTGTCAGAATCAATATCCTGAAGCTCAACATATCCATATGGTGACACTCTTGTAATCACATACGGACCCCTCCATCGGGATTTACGTTTTCCTGGAAACAGTCTGAGCCTAGAGTTGAAGAGCAGAACTTTTTGTCCTGGCTCAAAGACTCTGGTTGACAACTTCTTGTCATGCCATTTCTTTGCCTTTTCCTTATAAATTTTTGCATTTTCAAAGGCATTGAGTCTGAACTCCTCTAGCTCATTTAGCTGGAGTAATCTTTTTTCACCAGCTAACTGAGCATCCATGTTTAGGAATCTGGTTGCCCAGTAGGCTTTATGTTCCAGTTCCACGGGCAGATGACAGGCTTTCCCATACACCAGTTGGTATGGAGAGGTTCCTATAGGAGTCTTGAATGCTGTTCTGTATGCCCACAGAGCATCATCCAAGCTCTTTGCCCAATCCTTTCTTCGGGCTATCACAGTCCGTTCCAGGATTCTTTTTAGCTCTCTGTTAGAGACCTCAGCTTGCCCATTTGTCTGTGGATGATACGGAGTTGCCACTTTGTGGCTAATTCCATATCTAACCATAGCAGAGTATAGCTGTCTATTGCAGAAATGAGTGCCCCCGTCACTAATTAGTACTCTGAGAACACCAAACCTGCTGAAGATGTGTTTCTGGAGGAATTTTAGCACGGTCTTGGTATCATTAGTGGGTGTAGCAATTGCTTCTACCCACTTAGATACATAGTCCACTGCCACCAGAATGTAAGTGTTTGAGTATGATGGTGGGAATGGCCCCATGAAGTCAATGCCCCATACATCAAACAATTCTATATCTAATATCCCTTGTTGAGGCATGGCATATCCGTGAGGCAAGTTACCAGCTCTTTGGCAACTGTCACAGTTACGCACAAACTCTCGGGAATCCTTATAGAGAGTAGGCCAGTAGAAGCCACATTGGAAGACTTTAGTGGCTGTTCGCTCACTTCCAAAATGTCCTCCATACTGTGATCCATGGCAGTGCCATAGGATCCTTTGTGCTTCTTCTCTGGGTACACATCTGCGGATCATTCCGTCTGCACATCTCTTAAAGAGATATGGTTCATCCCAGAGGTAGTACTTAGCATCTGAAATTAATTTCTTTCTTTGCACTCTGCTGTACTCCTGGGGTATGAACCTCACAGCTTTATAGTTTGCAATATCTGCAAACCATGGAGCTTCCTGAATGGCAAAGAGTTGCTCATCTGGGAAGGTCTCAGAGATCTCAATAGAAGGGAGGGACGCCCCAGCTACTGGTTCTATTCGGGACAGATGATCAGCTACTTGGTTCTCTGTCCCTTTTCTGTCTCTTATTTCTATATCAAACTCTTGCAGAAGCAACACCCATCTTATAAGTCTGGGTTTTGAATCCTGCTTTCTGTAGAATCCTGCATGCCCCAGAAAGCTTCTGATTGCCTTAACATTTGCAGGTGGTGGTAATTTTTCAATTACCTCTACCTTTGCCTTATCCACCTCTATTCCCTTGCTTGAAATTTTGTGCCCAAGGACAATTCCTTCAGTCACCATAAAGTGACATTTCTCCCAGTTTAAAACCAGGTTAGTCTCTTGGCACCTTTTCAGGACAAGTGCTAGGTGATTAAGACAGGAGCTGAATGAGTCTCCATATACTGAGAAGTCATCCATGAAGACTTCTAGAAATTTCTCTAACATATATGAGAAGATAGAGAGCATGCACCTCTGAAAGGTTGCAGGTGCATTACACAGACCAAAAGGCATCCTCCTGTAGGCAAACACGCCAGAAGGACAAGTAAATGCTGTTTTCTCCTGGTCCTGAGGATCTACTGCAATTTGGTTGTAGCCTGAATAGCCATCCAAAAAGCAGTAATAATCATGACCAGCTAGTCTTTCTAGCATTTGGTCTATGAATGGTAAAGGAAAATGATCCTTTCTGGTGGCTGTATTGAGCCTTCTGTAGTCAATACACATACGCCACCCTGTGACTGTTCTTGTAGGAATCAGTTCATTTTTTTCATTATGAACCACTGTCATGCCTCCTTTTTTGGGGACAACTTGGACAGGGCTCACCCAGGGGCTATCAGAAATAGGATAAATAATCCCAGCCTCTAGTAATTTAGTGACCTCTTTCTGCACCACCTCCTTCATGGCTGGATTTAGCCTTCTTTGTGGTTGAACCACTGGTTTGGCATTATCCTCTAACAGGATCTTGTGCATGCATCTAGCTGGGCTAATGCCCTTAAGATCACTCATGGACCACCCAAGAGCTGTCTTGTGTGTCCTTAGCACTTGAATCAGTGCTTCCTCTTCCTGTGGATTTAAAGCAGAGCTTATAATCACTGGAAAAGTGTCACCCCCTCCCAGAAATGCATACTTCAGGGATGGTGGTAGGGGTTTGAGTTTAGGTTTGGGAGGCTTATCCTCCTCCTGAGGAATTTTCGAAAATTCCTTTGTTTCCACTGATTCTTCTTGATCAGGTTGAGCATCCTTGAAGATGTCCTCAAGCTCTGATTCTAGGCTTTCAGTCATATTGATCTCTTCTACCAGAGAGTCAATAATGTCAGCGCCCATGCAGTCATTTGGTGTGTCTGGATGCTGCATAGCTTTTACAGCATTCAACTTGAACTCATCCTCATTGACACTCAGGGTTACTTCCCCTTTTTGTACATCAATGAGAGTTCGTCCAGTTGCTAGGAAAGGTCTTCCTAGAATGAGAGTTGCACTCTTGTGCTCCTCCATTTCCAGCACCACAAAGTCAGTTGGAAAGGCAAATGGCCCAACTTTGACAATCATATCCTCTATTATGCCTGATGGATATTTAATGGAGCCATCAGCAAGTTGGAGGCATATCCGGGTTGGTTTGACTTCTCCAGTCAACCCAAGCTTTCTGATAGTGGATGCAGGTATTAGATTGATGCTTGCTCCAAGATCACGTAGGGCTGTCTTGGTGCAGGCACCTTCTAATGTGCATGGTATCATAAAGCTTCCTGGATCTTGAAGCTTTTCTGGTAAGCTTTTCAGAATGATTGTACTGCATTCTTCAGTGAGAAATACTTTTTCAATTTCTCTCCAATCCTTCTTATGACTTAAGATTTCTTTCATGAACTTAGCATAAGAAGGTATTTGCTCAAGTGCCTCTGCAAACGGAATCTTTATTTCAAGAGTCCTTAGATAGTCTGCAAAGCGGGCAAATTGCTTATCCTGTTCCGCTTGGCGGAGTTTTTGAGGATAAGGCATCTTGGCTTTATAGTCTTCAACCTTAGATGCTGCAGGTTTATTCCTTACAGAAGTGGTTGAAGAAGCCTTGTTAGAGGGATTACTGTCAGCACTCTCAGGTGTCTGATCTTCCCTTGGCGTCTGAACGCCATGATTGGGTGGAAAATGGGCGTTTAACGCCAACTTTTCCCCCTTTTCTGGCGTTTGAACGCCAGAACTGGGTAAGGAATGGACGTTTAACGCCAACTTTCCTTCCCTCTCTGGCGTTTGAACGCCAAAAGTATTCCTCTCTGGGCTCTTACTGTCCTCAGAGGGATTTTGAACAGTGGGTTGGTTATCCTCTGTCAATTGTTCCTTATTTGGCCTTTTGCTCTTTTGAGCAGTGTTATTCAGTGTCTTCCCACTCCTCAGTTGAACTTCTTGACATTCCTCTGTTATCTGTTTAGATATTTGCTGTTTTGCTTGATTCAACTACAGTTCTATGTTCTTGTTAGCAACTTTAGTTTCATGGAGCATCTCTTTAAATTCTGCTAATTGTTCTGTCATCAGGAGCAATTGTTGATTAAGCTCAATCATCTGTTCTTGAGGATTAGGATCAGTGACTACTGTCATGACTTCCTCTTTTGGAGAGAACTCATTGCTAGAGTACAAATATTGATTTCTAGCAACAGTGTGTATAAGCTCTTGAGCTTCTTCAATTGTCTTCCTCATGTGGATAGATCCACCAGCTGAGTGGTCTAAAGACATCTGAGCTTTTTCTGTGAGCCCATAGTAAAAGATGTCTAACTGTACCCACTCTGAAAACATTTCAGAGGGGCATTTTCTTAGCATACCTCTATACCTCTCCCAGGCATTATAAAGGGATTCATTATCCTCTTGTTTAAAGCCCTGGATGTCCAGCCTTAGCTGTGTCATTCTCTTTGGAGGGTAAAAGTGATTCAGGAATTTGTCTGATAACTGTTTCCATGTCTTTATGCTTGCTGTAGGTTGGTTATTCAACCACCTTTTAGCTTGATCTTTTACAGCAAATGGAAACAGTAATAGTCTGTAGACATCCTGATCTACCTCTTTATCATGTACTGTGTCAGCAATCTGTAAGAACTGTGCCAGAAACTCAATAGGCTCTTCCTGTGGAAGACCAGAATACTGGCAATTTTGCTGCACTATGATAATGAGTTGAGGATTTAGCTCAAAGCTACTTGCTTTGATGGGAGGCGTACAAATGCTACTCCCATATGCAGCTGTAATGGGGTTAGCATATGACCTCAGAGTCCTTCTGGACTGATCAATCCCACTTAGGTCCATGATGGATAAAGGGAAATGATATGGATTCACAAGCAAAGTATATTATTATTATTATTATTATTATTATTTTAAATTAACCGAAAAAATAAAATAAAACAAAAGGAAATTAAAATAAAAATTCGAAAATTAAAAAGAAAATAAGATCAAAGAAAATTGAAAACTGAATCAATTAGTTAATTAAAAAGATTTTGAAATCAGCAATTAAGAAGATATGATTGAAAAATTTTATGAAAAAGATTTGATTTTTGAAAAGAGGAAAGAGGAAAACAACAAAATGACACCAAATTTAAAATTTTTAGAAAATCAAACACTAATTTTCAAAAATTTTTAAGGGAAAAACACAAAGAGGACACCAAACTTAGAATTTTTAAAGATCAAAAAGAGACTAAGGACATGCAAAATCGAAAAACTAAAAGAAAAGCAAAAGCATGCAATTGACACCAAACTTAAAATATGAAACTAGACTCAACTAAAAGACCCTAAACCAACAAAAACAAAACAGTCCTAATCTAAGCAACAAGATAAGCCGTCAGTTGTCCAAACTCGAACAGTCCCCGGCAATGGCGCCAAAAACTTGGTGCACGAAATTGCAATCACACTTTTACAATCCCACACAACTAACCAGCAAGTGCACTGGGTCGTCCAAGTAATACCTTACGTGAGTAAGGGTCGATCCCACGGAGATTGTCGGCTTGAAGCAAGCTATGGTTATCTTGTAAATCTTAGTCAGGATATCAGAAATTATCAGGATTGATTGTGAAAAGTAAAAGAACATGAAATAAGTACTTGTTTTGCAGTAATGGAGAATAGGTTGAGGTTTTGGAGATGCTCCATCTTCTGAACCTCTGCTTTCCTACTGTCTTCTTCTTCAAGCACGCAAGGCTCCTACCATGGCAAGCTGTATGCAAGGGTTTCACCGTTGTCAGTGGCTACCTCTCATCCTCTCAGTGGAAATGTTCAACGCACCCTGTCACGGCACGGCTATCCATCTGTCGGTTCTCAATCAGGCCGGAATAGAATCCAGTGATTCTTTTGCGTCTGTCACTAACGCCCCGCCTTCAGGAGTTTGAAGCTCGTCACAGTCATTCAATCATTGAATCCTACTCAGAATACCACAGACAAGGTTTAGACCTTCCGGATTCTCTTGAATGCCGCCATCAGTTCTAGCTTATACCACGAAGATTCCGGTTAAAGAATCCAAGAGATATCTACTTAATCTAAGGTAGAACGGAGGTGGTTGTCAGGCACACATTCATAATTGAGAATGATGATGAGTGTCAAATATGGATTGCTATACAGAAATGAGTAAATGACGTAAAAATCCACTTCTGGGTCCACTTAGTGTGTGCTTGGGCTGAGCAATGAAGCATTTTCGTGTAGAGACCTTTTCTGGAGTTAAACGCCAGCTTTTATGCCAGTTTGGGCGTTTAACTCCAAGTTTTATGCCAGTTCCAGCGTTAAACGTTGGAAATTCTGAGGCTGATTTTCCACGCCGGTTTGGGCCATCAAATCTTGGGCAAAGTATAGACTATCATATATTGCTGGAAAGCCCAGGATGTCTACTTTCCAACGCCGTTGAGAGCGCGCCAAGTGGGCTTCTGTAGCTCCAGAAAATCCACTTCGAGTGCAGGGAGGTCAGAATCCAACAGCATCTGCAGTCCTTTTCAGTCTCTGAATCAGATTTTTGCTCAGGACCCTCAATTTCAGCCAGAAAATACCTGAAATCATAGAAAAACACACAAACTCATAGTAAAGTCCAGAAAAGTGAATTTTAGCTAAAAACTAATAAAAATATACTAAAACTAACTAGATCATACTAAAAACATACTAAAAACAATGCCAAAAAGCGTATAAATTATCCGCTCATCAGCAGAGCAAAAAATTGAGCGCTACTTTGCTTTGGAGTGAGGCTCCAGCTTCGAGCCTTGGTGGAAGCACTTTGGTCCATTTTCGCTTATTTTTGGCCCTTAAATATGCCTTTCACTCATGCCTCAATTTTGCGCCAAATATGGATTGCTATATATCGTTGGAAAGCTCTAAATGTCAGCTTTCCAACGCAACTGGATGCACATCAATCGGACGTCTGTAGCTCAAGTTATAGCCCTTTGAAGTAGGCATGGTCATACTGTGAGCGCCCAGATTTTAACTTAGCGAAAATTTGCTTCCAACCTCACTTTGTTTCATCATGATATTGCCCTGCCCATGGCAAGAGCAGGGCAGTGTGCGCTGATTGCTTATTCTCCTTTGATTTGGTCATGGGCCACGCTTTTAAAAGCATGGCCTAAGGCTCCAAAGTGTGCTCCAACTTCAAAGTGTGTCCCAAAGCTCTTTTTTCTCCTTTTTTTGTGCTTCTTTGCTTCTTTTTCTTCTTATTTCCTACAAGATTTATAAAATTAAAAGATCAAGGAAATATACCAATTAAGTATAAAAGCATTCAATATTTAAGCACAAATCATCAATTTCTTGTATGAAAAAGCATAGAAAAATAGGTATATGATGACATGTCATCACAACACCAAACTTAAACCTTGCTTGTCCCCAAGCAAGAAAAGAATCATGCAATAAAGATTGACAGTCCAAGGTAAGAAGAATAGCAACTCAATGTTCATGGTAAGCTAGTTTTCTAAGCATGCTACAATCACAAAAGAAATGTAAATGATTGATGCTTCTATCTAGCTCAATTTATGAAATCTTCTCCTTATAATTTTTCCATGAAACAAGCATTTGATTTTTTTTTATTAGCTTCTCCTTTTTGGTGCTTTGCCCCATGAGTTGATAACAAAGCTATGACTTCTAAATGCTTTGTTTTCAAGTATTACCACTTGATACATAAGCACCACAAGCATTTAATTAGAGGACTTCATTATGCTCATTTTTCTTTTCTTTTCTTGACTCTCTAATCATTGATGCTCAGAGCCTTGAGCTTTGAGGGAGTGCTTTTGCACTTGAGCCTAGCCTTGACTTCTAAGTGTTTTGTTTTCAAGCATTTGGCTTGATACATAAACACCACAAGCACTTAGCAAATAAATTGCCATTGGTACTCAGAGCCTTCAGCTTTCTCATTCTTTCCCTTTTTCTTTTCTTGCTTTAATTGTATTTGCTTCTTCAAGGTTTTCATGATTTCAAAAGATTTCATAAAATGTACTAGATGAAAAACTTCAATTAAATAAAATCCAATGCAATTGAGCAACAATCAATCATACTAGCTTTCCAATACTTGTATGCACATGCTAAATTCTTCTTTAATGCCTTGTTTTTTTATGATCATGATGCTTTACTGCTTTTGAACTCACAGGATTCAAGTTGGTAGTTATAATGCCACAGCAACATGTTACAAATCAAGATTCAAGCTATGCTTTATTCATACACACATGTAAACAGAAAAGATAATAAGACAATCATGCAATTTAAGTTCTATAAACAAATTAGAAGAAAAGGAACTCTACAACCTTGTAGTTCATCTTCATTATTGTTGTCCTTTTTCTCCAATTCTTCCCTTTCCCTTGCCAAACTTAGAGTGCTTGCTCATCCTCAAGCAACAATTAGAAGAATGGCTATGGGGCTAAGATGGATGAATTTCTTACACAATGAAATGTTAGCAATACATGTGTTTAAGCAAGCAAAATTAAAGATAACAATGAAGGCACAAGAGACAGAGACATTTTGATTGCAAACATAAGAAGGTGAGCACAATACATTGCATAAAAGATAAGTGGCACACCAAACTTAGTGTGACACTTTCACTTGAAATTAATGCAAGTATCTAGTAAGAATTAGAACCAAATTTTGTTGCATAGCAACACCAAACTTAGAATGCAACCATATGTCAATTTTATTTGAAATAAAACTAAACAAAAGAAACTGTTATTTGTTGAATACAATCACCAAGCTAAAAATCTGTCATGAATGAGGATCTTTTGATGCTGTATTAACAAAAACAGTTGATAAAAGAAAACTTAAAAATAAAGAGGTGACTAAAACAAAGAGAATGCAAACGAAATGTCAAAACAAAAGAAAAATAACAATGCAAAGGCAATATGATTATGCAGACAAGTGATGTTGCTGGATGAGTTGCATAGAAAAATAAGTGGCAACACCAAACTTAGAATGTGATCATATGCCAATTTATTGAAATTTAAACACAGCAAAGAAAGAGAATAAACCAAGAAGAGAAGTGAAATGTTACCTAAGGTTGGGTTGCCTCCCAACAAGCACTCTTTTAGTGTCATTAGCTTGACAGATTATTCTTCACTTTCTTTCTCTTCTTCCAGTTTGTTAAGAGGAATGACCTCAAGGGGGGAGAAGATTCAGCTACTGTCCCTTTTCTTGGCCTTTCCTCAGCAAGATTCCTTTTGCAAATGGCTTGATTGATCTTGCTTGCTGGATCAGGGACAGGATTGGTGCTCTTGTTAGTTGCCTTCACTTCTTTGGATTCATGAATTGGTTGCTGTGTGATTTTTGGAGTTGATCTTCATCCAGAGCCTTTTGAATTGGTGGTTCAATGAGCTTGTCCTTCATGTGCCTCTCTGTTTCCCTTGAGTTTGGACGTTCTTGATTATCCTCCTCACTAGCTTGTTCTTCCATTTCCTCTTTTACACTCAACATTTGCTTTAATAGCTCTTTCATTGAGGAGGTTTGTTGATCTTCCCAAGCTTTCTTCATCTCCTCTTCATATTTTTCGATCAGTGTTGAGCATCTTTGGTCCAGGGGAGTTTGAGGAGGTTGTGAGTGTTCAGGTTCTCTTGTCATCTCAAGTGCAGTTTTAGGTTCAAATGTTTCCACCACCTCTTCCTTCTTTGCAATTTCACTTGATATAGGGACCTTTTGTTTTTGTTTTTCCATTTTCTCCTTCCATGCTTTCGACAATTGGCCTAACTGCACTTCCATATTTTTGAGGGAGTTCTCTTGTTCTTTCTGGTACTTCTCTTTCTCCTCCGCAAATCTTTTGAGCATGGACTCAAGCTTTGAGATTCTTTGGCTATTGGAAGTTTGTGTGAGTGGTAAGTTTTGAAAGGGGCTTTTTGTTGAAGCATAGTCAAGTGATGATAACTTTGGATAAATATCATATGGAACATTAGAATTCCTTTCCCAGCCACCATTGGAATTATGACTTGCATCATTTTGTGGTGGAGGGAAGTATCCCATATGGTTTTCTTGCTCATCTTGTGTCTGTGAAGCAAATCTCCATGGACTCGAGTGCTTAGAATTTGTATTTTCTTGGTGATATTCCCAAACACCATTAGAGATCGGTGATGGTGGGTGATATCCCATAAAATTTGTTTGACCATAAGATGAGTTGAACTCCATTTGTATTTTGTAAACATCAATGAAATTTGAAATTCATGTCACAGAGATAGAATTTCTTAGTGAGGCAATAACTCAAACACTTTGCTATCAATTTAAAACAGAGAACAAAAACAAAAAAAAATGCTTGATCTAGACTTCTCACCCACTTAATCATTGTTGATCTAATCAATCCCCGGCAACGGCGCCAAAAACTTGATGGTGTTTTCACGGAAAAACGAATTTCCAACACACAAATCCAACCGGCAAGTGTACCGGGTCGCATCAAGTAGTAATAACTCACTTAGAGTGAGGTCGATCCCACAGGGATTGATGGATCAAGCAATTTTAGTGGGTGATTAGTTTAGTCAAGCTAACATTGAAGGGATATTGGATGAAATGTAGCCAACAGAATTGTAAATGACAGGAAATTTAAAGTTGCAGAAATTAAAATTGCATAAAACTTAAAGTGCAAGAAAGTAAAATAGCTGAAACTTAAATTGCATGAAAAGTAAATTACATTAAATGTAAAGGGGATTGGGTGCAGGAAATTTAAAATTCAACAAGAAAATGTAAAGAGCAATCAAGCAGAGAATTAAAAGATGAAATAAGTGCAGCAGATTTAAACAGAAATGGAAAATTGCTTGAAGAAGCAACACAGAATGTAACTCAGCTCAATTGTGAAATTTAAAGAGACAAGATCTCAGTGAATCAATGAGACTAGAAAACAAGTCTAGATCTCAATTCCTTCCTTGATCAAAGTAGAAAGTAGATTGAAGAAGAAAGAAAGATGGAAGCAGTAAATGAGAATGCAGATTCAACTTTCAATTCTTAGAAATTATGCAGAAGATGAACAAAGATGGATTTCAGATTAAAGATTGAAACAGAATTCCTCTAACCTCAATCCAAAATTTCAAAACAGCAATGAAAACTAAGAGAGAGAGCTCTCAAATCCTAATACTCCTTAGTGGAGCTAGCCTTCTCCAATCGAGCTCCTTGATGCCTTTATATAGGCTTTACAAAGTGAAAAAAATGAAAATAAAATTAAAACAAATTACAAAAATGAAAATCCTAATTTAATTGATCCATGTGCCTTTGAGTGATGATGTGGGCTTTTTTTGCTTTGGATTTGAGGAGAAATGGGTTTGGTTGGCCTTGAGTCAATTTGGAGAGGAATTGAATTTAAATGGAATTTTGATTGAATTTTGGCCCATGAGTGTTTGCTCCCAGGAGGCTGCCCTGCCCTTGTGGAGGGCAGAGCAGGAAATGGTGCATGCAGCCTCATTGCGTGCGTGCTTGGTGCTGGCCGTGCCAAGTTGTGTGTGCGCCCAAGCTCCTTGCCTTTACTTCCTTGAAGGTCTTGTGTTCGAACCTTGGTGAAAGCACTTGAGGAGCAATTTTTCATTGATTTTCCATGAAGAGAGCACAACATTGCCCTGCTCTCCAAGAGGGCAGAGCAGAAAATTGAGCGCTACTTTGCTTTGGAGTGAGGCTCCAGCTTCGAGCCTTGGTGGAAGCACTTTGGTCCATTTTCGCATATTTTTGGCTCTTAAAGATGCCTTTCACTCATGCCTCAATTGTGTGCCAAATATGGATTGCTATATATCTTTGGAAAGCTCTGAATGTCAGCTTTCCAACGCAACTGGAAGCACATCAATCGGACGTCTGTAGCTCAAGTTATAGCCCTTTGAAGTAGGCATGGTCATGCTGTGAGCGCCCAGATTTTAACTTAGCGAAAATTTGCTTCCAACCTCACTTTGTTTCATCATGATATTGCCCTGCCCTTGGCAAGAGTAGGGCAGTGTGTGCTGATTGCTTATTCTCCTTTGATTTGGTCATGGGCCACGCTTTTAAAAGCGTGGCCTAAGGCTCCAAAGTGTGCTCCAACTTCAAATTGTGTCACAAAGCTCTTTTTTTCTCCTTTTTTTGTGCTTCTTTGCTTCTTTTTCTTCTTATTTCCTACAAAATTTATAAAATTAAAAGATCAAGGAAATATACCAATTAAGTATAAAAGCATTCAATATTTAAGCACAAATCATCAATTTCTTGTATGAAAAAGCATAGAAAAATAGGTATATGATGACATGTCTTCACTTAGCACTTGAATTAGTGCTTTCTCTTCCTGTGGCTCTAAAGCAGAGCTTATGATCACGGGAAAAGTGTCATCCTCTCCTAGAAATGCATATTTCAGGGATGGTGGTAGTGGTTTGAGCTCGGGATTAGAAGGCTTCTCCTCTTCTTGAGGAGTTTTCAGAGGTTCATTTGTTTTCTCTGGTTCCTCCAGATCAGGCTGAACATCTTTAAAAATGTCCTCTAGTTCAGATTCAAGACTCTCAGTCATGTTGACCTCTTCCACCAGAGAGTCAATAATATCAACGCTCATGCAGTCGTTTGGGGTGTCTGGATGCTGCATAGCTTTGACAATATTCAACTTAAACTCATCCTCATTGACTCTCAGGGTCACCTCCCCTTTTTGGACATCGATGAGGGTTCGTCCAGTTGCTAGGAAAGGTCTTCCTAGAATGAGAGTTGCACTCTTGTGCTCCTCCATTTCCAGCACCACAAAGTTTGTGGGAAAGGCAAATGGCCCAACCTTGATAATCATGTCCTCAATTACGCCTGATGGAATTTTAGTGGAGCCATCAGCAAGTTGGAGGCATATCCGGGTTGGTTTGACTTTTTCAGTCAAACCAAGCTTTCTGGTAGTGGATGCAGGTATCAGGTTGATACTTGCCCCAAGATCACATAGAACTGTCTTGGTACAAGCATCCTCTATTGTGCATGGTATCATAAAGCTTTCGGGATCTTTAAGCTTCTCTGGTAAGCTTTTTAGAATGACTGCACTGCATTCTTCAGTGAGGAAAATGTTTTAGTTTCTCTCCAATCTTTCTTATGACTTAAGATCTCTTTCATGAACTTAGCATAAGAGGGTATTTGCTCAAGTGCCTCTGCAAATGGGATCTTTATTTCAAGAGTCCTGAGATAATTTGCAAAGCGGTCAAATTGTTTATCCTATTCCGCTTGGCAAAGTTTTTGCGGATAAGGCTTCTTGGCTTTATATTCTTCAACCTTAGTTGCTGCAAGTTTATTTCCTACATAAGTGGTTGGAGAAGCCTTCTTAGAGGGGTTACTATCAGCACTTGCAGGTGTCTGATCCCTCATTGGTGTTTGAACGCCAGGATTGGGGGCTGGATGGGCATTTAACGCCAGATTCCGACCCTTTTCTGGCGCTTGAACACCAGAACTGGAAACCTATTGGGTGTTTAACGCCAATTTTTCCCCCTTTTCTGGCGTTTGAATGCCAGAATTGGGCATTCACTGGGTGTTTAACGCCAATTCTTTACCCTTTTCTGGAGTTTGAACGCTAGAAGTATTCCTCTCGGGGCTCTTACTATCCTCAAGGGGATTTTGGGCAGTGATTTACTCATTCTCTATCAATTGTTCCTTTCTTGGCTTTTTGCTGCTTTGAGTTGAGGTTTTTAATGTCTTCCCACTCCTTAAATGAACAGCTTGGCACTCTTTTGTTATCTGTTTGGATAACTGCTGTTTTTTCTGATTCAATTGTTTTTCCGTATTCTGGTTAGCATCTTTGGTTTCTTGTAGCATCTCTTTGAATTCTACTAGCTGTTTTGTTAGAAAACCTAATTGCTGATTGAGTTCAGCAACTTGTTCTGGAGGACCAAGTTTAGTGGATACTGCCTTAGCTTCTTCTTTCATGGAGGACTCGTTGCTTAAGTACAAATGCTGATTTCTAGCAACTGTAGCAATGAGCTCTTGAGCCTCTTCAATTGTCTTTCTCATGTGTATAGATCCACCAGCTGAGTGGTCTAGAGATATCTGGGCTTTTTCTGTAAGCCCGTAATAGAATATGTCTAACTGCACCCATTTTGAAAACATTTCAAAGGGGCACTTCCTTAGCATTTTTCTGTACCTCTCCCAGTTATCATAAAGAGATTCATTATCCTCTTGTTTAAAGCCTTGGATGTCCAGCCTTAGCTGTGTCATCCTTTTTGGAAGGAAATATTGATTCATGAATTCGTCTGACAACTGTTTCCATGTTCTTATGTTGGCTTTGGGTTGGTTATTTAACCACCTCTTAGCTTGGTCTTTTACAGTAAATGAAAACAGCAATAATCTGTAGATGTCCTGATCCACTTCCTTATCACGTACTGTGTCAGCAATTTATAAGAAATGTGCCAGAAACTCAGTAGGTTCTTCCTGTGGAAGATCGGAATACTGACAATTTTTGCTGCACCATGATAATAAGCTGAGGATTTAACTCAAAATTACTGGCTCTGATGGAGGGTATACAGATACTACTTCCATATGAAGCAGTAGTGGGGTTAGCATATGACCCTAAAGTTCTTCTGGACTGTTCATTTCCACTTAGGTCCATGATGGAGAAAGGGAGATGATGTGGATTGTAAAAAAAAATATTCTTTTATTTATTATTATTTTTTTTAAAATACCAAAATTAAAATAAAATAAAGTAAAATAAATGAGAAATTGAATGTGGTTTGAAAATTAGAAAAAAATAAAATAAAAAGGAAATTGAAAACTAAAATAATTAATTAATTAAAAAGATTTTGAAAAATTTTGTAAAATATTTTCGAAAAATAGAGAGAGAGAGAGAAAGTGGTTAGGAGGTTTCCAAAAAGATATGTCTTAAAACTGAAGATATTTGTAAGAAAATAAATAAAAGAAAAGATTTGAAAAAGATATGATTTTTAAAAAAGATTTGAATTTTGAAATTTAAAACTAAGATAAGAAAAAATAAAAATTTTAAAATAAAAATCTGATTTTTTTTATAAAAGGAAAATTCGAAAATTCAATTAAAATAAAGAGAAAAGATATTTTTGAATTTAATGAGGAAAGAGAAAAATAATAAAATGACACCAAACTTAGAATTTTTAGATCAAAACAAAGAAAACAAACAAAAAAACTTTGAATGTCAAGATGAACACCAAGAACACTTTGAAGATCAAGATGAACACCAAGAACAATTTTTGAAAATCTTTAGGAGAATAAAAACACAAAGGACACCAAACTTAAAAATTTTTATACTTTGGACACTAATAATTCGAAAATGCACAAGAAAAACAAGGAAAGATACAAAACAAGACAAACTAAAGATCAAACAAGGAAAATAAACAAGAACAACTTGAAGATCAAGAAAGAACACAATGTATATATTTTCGAAAATTTTTTAAGAAAAATTAAAACATGCAATTGACACAAGACTCAAACAAGAAACAAAAGAGATTTTTTAAAAAAGAAAATAAAGGACTCAGAGTTAGTGACTCTAAACCAAAAAGATAAATTCTTCCTAATCTAAGCAACAAGATGAACCGTTAGTTGTCCAAACTCGAACAATTCCTGGCAACGGCACCAAAAACTTGGTGCACGGAATTGTGATTCACACTTTTCACAACTCCGATGCCACTAACCAGCAAGTACACTGGGTCGTCCAAGTAATACCTTACATGAGTAAGGGTCGATCCCACGGAGATTGTGGCATGAAGCAATCTATGGTTATCTTGTAGACCTTAGTCAAGAGATTAATAATGAAAAGAGTTTTGTTTATAAAAAGTAAAAGAACATGAAATGAATAGAGTTAATGTCACTAACGTCTTCGAACCAGAATTTACACTTAACGTTAACACCACTAATGTACTGACTAACTGCATACCATGCCTGACTTAATCTTTTTCTGCAAGAAAAGTTGAGCCCACTGAAGACTGTAACTGCTTCAACTAAAGATCAAAGGCCCATATCCAATACTTGAAGAGCTAACTAGAAGATCAGAAGAGTAGAACATATAAGGGTAGTTTTGAACTAGAAAATGGGTTGGCATTATTGGAAGCTACACTCTGTATATTTTACTTTGCCTGCACTTTCTAGTTTATATTTTTAGAAAGAACTTTTCTTTCTTGTTTTCCATTCCCAGAGCTATGAACAACTAAACCCCTTTTCATTGGGTTAGGGAGTTCTGTTGTAATTTGATAGATCAGTTATAGTTTTCATTCTTCTTCTTTTTTCTTTTCTCTTGATTTTATTAGAAAGCTTTCAGTCTTCAACAAATTGGTTAGTTATCTTGGAAAAGTGACTCTCTATAATTGGATCTCCTCTGAGCCTTGGAAGAGGAATAAGGATATCATGCTAGAAATGCTTTCTCATGTTGGACCGAATTGGGGTTTGGATGGATATAGTGACATATAATCCTACCAACAATTTGATTTGGAAATACATGTGGTATAATCAGTGACCATACTTCATCTCTTTCCATGAGCAATTAAATCAAGGAATTGGGAAATTATTCAAGCTTAGAGAGATTGGGTTGCCAAGGAATTGGGATCCAATCACCTAAGATTGCCAAGGATATCAATGAATGCATTGATTGAGGAAGAGATGAAGATGAACTTGATCTGGAGAATGCAACATCTCCTAAGCCCAATGAATTCTCCATATCTGATCTTACCTATTCTCTTTACTTTCTGTTATTTACTTTCATGCTCATCTCCGCAACTTCCCATTTAATATTTTGCAACTTTACATTCGATGTCATTTATCTTTCTCGCATTTAAGTTTCTGCAATTCTCAACTCAATTTAGCTTAGCTTGACTAAAACACTCCTCTAATTAAAATTGCTCGACCAATCAATCCCATTGGGATTCGACCTTACTCTATTGTGAGTTTTTACTTGATGACAATTTGGTATACTTGTCGAGGGAAATTTGTTGAAAGACAAGTTTTCGTTCATCAAGTATTCGAATAGGGGAGGAAGATATTCCTAAACATGGGTGATCTTCTCCTATATATACTAATCTAATGATTGAGAATTATAGAAATATGATAGACTAGACTTAGGAGTGCGAAAATCCATTTCTGGGGCCCACTTAGTGAGTGTTTGGGTTGAGCTTGAGTATCTCCCACATGCTAATGTCCCTTAAGGGCATTGAACACTGGCTAGGGATGCTCTTTTGGGCGTTGAACTCCAGTTGCTCCCTTGTGGGCGCTAGACACCAGGAGTGGGGCTGGTGGCTGGCGTTGAACGCCAGTTTTGGGCCTTCAATTCCGAAGCAAAGTATAGACTAGTATATATTTCTGGAATGCCTTAGATGTTAGCTTTCCATATCCATTGAGAGCGCACCATTCAAATTTTTGTACCTCCAGAAAAGATCTTTCGAGTGCACGGAGGTCAGATCCTGACAGCATCTGTAGTGCTTTCTCTGTCTCTGAATCAGACTTTTGCTTTAGCACCTCAGTTTCAGCCAGAAAACACCTGAAATTGCATGGAAACACACAAACTCAAAGTAGAATCCAAAAATGTAAATTTTTCACTAAAACTTATAAAAACTTAAACAAAACATACTAAAAACTATATCAAAACAATGCCAAAAAGCGTATAAAATATCCGCTCATCAGGACTTTCCAACATCTCCTCCGGATTTCTCGTCAAATCTCCGGGTACTCATTCTTTTTGAACCTAAAGGGGAGTTCAAGAATCACCCTTTTCTTTGATGAATCTGTTCATCTCCCAAGATTCAAAGGTGGAAGCAACAACTTTTCCTTTCCTTTTTCTAGAGGATTCTCCGATTTTGGGTGCCATAAGTGTGGATGGAAAGCAAAAAGCAAGGCTTTTCCAATACTAAACTTAAAAGCTTTGCTTGTCCCGAGTAAAATATGAAGAAAAGAGTAGAAGAAGATGAGAAGTTGCAGAGAAAGGGGGAGAGGAAAATTCGGCCAAGTAGGGCTTGATGAGGGAAAAATGATTCCACACAAACTCACCGGCAAGTGTACCGGGTCGCATCAAGTAGTAATAACTCACAAGAGTGAGGTCGATCACACAAGGATTGATGGATTGAGCAACTTTGGAATGGTGATGAATTTAGTTAAGCAAATATTTGGTGATTTGAGTGAAACTTGATTAACAGAAGTAAAAGTGCAAGAAAATAAAAGGAATAAGGTAAATTGACAAAATCTTAAAGTGCAGAAGAGGTAAATTGCAGAGACTTAAAGTGCAAGAAAGTAAAAAAGTTGAAACTTAAATTGCAAGAAAGGTAAATAACTAAAACTTAAAGTGCAAGGAATTTAAATTGCTGAATCTAAATTGCTAGGAAACTTAAATTGCATGAAGAATAAAGGGATTTGGATACTGGGATTCAAAATAAAACTGGAATTGTAAATTGCAGTAAATCAGAGGAGTATAAGACGAAGAGATTCAGATAAGGGTCTCAATAGCAAAACAAAAATGGCAAATTGTAGATGAATTCAAAACAGCAAGGAAACTTAGATTAATTCTGAAATCCTAAAGAGAAATTGACAAATTCAATGAAGTAACAAAAATAGAAAGAAAGCCTAGAGCTAAATTGCTCTCTTGTCAAAACAGAAAAGATAAAATTGAAGAAGAAAGAAAATGAAACTCAGAAGAAAAGGAAACCTAGATCTAATCTCAAAAACTAAAATTTTAAAAGGAAAATTATAAGAGAAAAATAAGAGTAAAAGAGAAGTGTGAAGTAAAGGTCCCCTCCTCAAATCAAATTTGATCCTATTTATACACTTTCTATTTTCAGTCATCAAAACTTGGAGTGGACTTTTTGGTTTGGACTTGAATAAGTGGATCCAGATTTGCTTGGTTGCTCCTTCCAGTGGAGCGCTCCATTGAGTCAATGAGCGCTACGTTCACCTTGCCTGCGTGCTTCCTCACGTGCGCCTTTCTCACTAGCCAGCGCTCTCTTTGTAAGCGCTGCGTTCCCTTGTTAAACGCTGCATCATTTGGTTCTTCTTTGGTCCTCACTAGCGCTTTCCTAATGAGTGCTGCGCTGGCTTTTTGAGCGCTGCTTATGCTTGCCTCCAGGGTGCGCAATTTTTCATACTTGCTCTCTCTTAGTGAGCGCTACGTTACCTTTTTGAGTGCTCCAAGTGTGTACGGACAGCAAGGAGCTTTGCCTCCAAAGCTCAATATCCACAAAAATGGTAACTAAGTGAGCATGGCACTCAGTTTAGAAGTGAACGCTAGCCATGTTTGCTAGTGAGCGTGGCGTTCTCTTTGTGAACGTAACGCTTCCCTGATTGCTTCCCTTTTTTCTTTATTTCTTCACCTACAAGCAATCAAACAAGAAATCAAAGTCTCACTAAAATCACAAGGTCCTTGCACCATTCATAATATCAATTAATTCTAGCCTAAACCTAATGATTTGGTGTAAAATAAATGATGTTTGATTGATTCAAAATAATCATGAAATTCGACTCCAATCACTTACTTATTGTGCAAGAAAGTGCATAAAACCTAATGAAACAAATGAAAAATGCTTGTAAAACTAGCATAAGATGACTTATTATCACAACACCAAACTTAAACCTTGCTTGTACCAAGCAAGCACTAAACATTAGAGGAAATGAGATAAAATAGAGAAGCATTTATGTCCTTATTTAGCAGGTAATTGAATTTGGGCTATGGGGTTTTATGTAGACAAGATGTAGCTCAATTATTCTTAGCTGACTGGTGGATGAAATTGTGATCACATCAATGTAGTATTCCTTATTGTTGTATGGAATCATTATTATGGCACCTATGTGTGGACACAACTCCGTTCAACTAACCAGCAAGTGTACTGGGTCATCCAAGTAATACCTTACGTGAGTAAGGGTCGATCCCACAGAGATTGTTGGTATGAAGCAAGCTATGGTCACCTTGTAAATCTCAGTTAAGCAGATTAAATTGATTTATGATGAGTTCGAATAATTAATAATAAACAGAAAATAAAAAGGGATAGAAATACTTATGTAAATCAATAGTGGGAATTTCAGATAAGCGTGTGGAGATGCTAGAATCTTTTCGAATCTCTACTTTTCTTAGTGCTTTCATCCAATCCTTCTTACTCCTTTCCATGGCAAGCTGTATGTAGGGCATCACCATCATCAATGGCTACTTTTAATCCTCTCGAGAAAATGGTCCTATGCGCTGTCACTACACAGCTAATCGTCTGGAGGCATCACCCTTGTTGATAGCTACATCCCATCCTCTCAGTGAAAATGGTCCAAATGCTCTGTCACAGCACGGCTAATCATCTGTCGGTTCTCAATCAGGTTGGAGTAGAATCCCTTGATTCTTTTGCGTTTGTCATCACACCCAACCTTCAGGAGTTTGAAGCTCGTCACAGTCATTCAATACCGGAATCCTACTCGGAATACCACAGACAAGGTTAGACTTTTCAGATTCCCAAAATCCTACTCGGAATACCACAGACAAGGTTAGACTTTCCGGATCCCCATGAATGCCACCATCTATCTAGCTTATACCACGAAGATTCTGTTGGGGAATCTAAGAGATATGCGCCCGGCCTAGAGTAGAACGGAAGTGGTTGTCAATCACGCGCGTTCATAGGTGAGAATGATGATGAGTGTCACGGATCATCACATTCATCAAGTTGAAGTGCAACGTATATCTTGGAATAAGAATAAAAGAGAATTGAATAGAAGATAATAGTAATTGTATTGAAACTTGAGGTACAGCAGAGCTCGACACCCTTAATCTATGGTGTGTAGAAACTCCACCATTGAAAATACATAAGTGAAAGGTTCAGGCATGGCCGAGAGGCCAGCCCCCATGGAGGTGATCAAAAGACCGAATGGTCAAAAGATGACTAATACACTAGTAAAAGTCTTATTTATACTAAACTAGCTACTAGGGTTTACATGAGTAAGTAATTGATGCATAAATCCACTTCCGGGGCCCACTTGGTGTATGTTTGGGCTGAGCTTGATCTATCCACGAGCTGAGGCTTTTCTTGGAGTTGAACTCCAAGTTATAACATGTTTTGGGCGTTCAACTCTGGATCATGACGTGTTTCTGGCGTTTAACTCCAGATAGCAGCATGTACTTGGCGTTCAACGCCAATGTGCGTCATCAATTCCCGAATAAAGTATGAACTATTATATATTGCTGGAAAGCTCGGGATGTCTACTTTCCAACACCGTTGAGAGCGCGCCACTTGGAGTTGCGTAGCTCCAGAAAATCTATTTCGAGTGCAGGGAGGTCAGATTCCAACAGCATCAGCAGTCCTTTTGTCAGCCTTTTTTCAGAGTTTTGCTCAAGTCCCTCAATTTCAGCCAGAAATTACCTGAAATTACAGAAAAACTCACAAACTCATAGTAAAGTCCAGAAAAGTGAATTTAACATAAAAACTAATGAAAACATCCCTAAAAGTAGCTTGAACTTACTAAAAACTACCTAAAAACAATGCCAAAAAGCGTATAAATTATCCGCTCATCACAACACCAAACTTAAATTGTTGCTTGTCCCCAAGCAACTGAAAATCAATTAGGATAAAAAGAAGAGAATATACTATAAATTTCAAAATATCAATGAATATTAATTATATTAGATGAGCGGGACTTGTAGCTTTTTGCTTCTGAACAGTTTTGGCATCTCACTTTTTCCTTTGAAGTTTAGAATGATTGGCTTCTCTAGGAACTTAGAATTTTGGATAGTGTTATTGACTTTCCTAGTTAAGTATGTTGATTCTTGAACACAGCTACTTATGAGTCTTGGCCGTGGCCCTAAGCACCTTGTTTTCCAGTATTACCACCGGATACATAAATGCCACAGACACATGACTGGGTGAACCTTTTCAGATTGTGACTCAGCTTTGCTAGAGTCCCCAGTTAGAGGTGTCCAGAGCTCTTAAGCACACTCTTCTTGCTTTGGATCACGACTTTAACCACTCAGTCTCAATCTTTTCACTTGGACCTTCGTGATACAAGCACATGGTTAGGGACAGCTTGATTTAGCCGCTTAGGCCTGGATTTTAATTCCTTGGGCCTTCCTATCCATTGATGCTCAAAGCCTTGGATCCTTTTTACCCTTGCCTTTTGGTTTTAAGGGCTATTGGCTTTTTTTGCTTGCTTTTTCTTTTTCTTTATATTTTTTCGCCATTTTTTTCGCAAGCTTCTTCTTTTTCACTGCTTTTTCTTGCTTCAAGAATCAATTTCATGATTTTTCAGATCATCAATAACATTTCTCTTTGTTCATCATTCTTTCAAGAGCCAACAGTTTTAACATTCATAAACAACAAGATCAAAAATATGCACTGTTTAAGCATTCATTCTGAAAACAAAAAGTATTGTCACCACATCAATATAATTAAACTAAATTCAAGGATAAATTCGAAATTCATGTACTTCTTGTTCTTTTGAATTAAAACATTTTTCATTTAAGAGATGTGAAGGATTAATGGGATTATTCATAACTTTAAGACATAGTTACTACATACTAATGATCATGAAGTAGAGACACAAAATATAGATAAACATAACATAGAAACCGAAAAACAGAAAGAAATAAGAACAAGGAATGAATCCACCTTAGTGGCGTCTTCTTCTTGAAGGACCAACAATGTCCTTAAGCTCTTCTATGTCCCTTCCTTGCCTTTGTTGCTCCTCCCTCATTGCTCTTTGGTCTTCTCTTATTTCATGGAGAATGATGGAGTGCTCATGATGTTCCACCCTTAATTGTTCAACATTGTGGCTCAAATCTTCTAAGGAAGTGTTGATTTGTTCCCAATAGTTGTTGGGAGGAAAGTGCATCCCTTGAGGCATCTCAGGGATTTCTTGATGATGAGCTTCCTCATGCATCTCTTGAGAACCGTGAAGGGTCTCTCTTGCTTGCTCTATCCTCTTCTTGGTGATGGGTTTATCCTCTTCAATGGAGATGTCTCCTTCTATGATAACTCCAGCTGAGTAACATAGATGGCAAATAAGGTGAGGAAAAGCTAGCCTTGCCATGGTGGAGGGCTTGTCGGCTATTTTGTATAATTTATTGGAGATGACTTCATGAACTTCTACTTCCTCTCCAATCATGATGCTATGAATCATGATGGCCCAATCCACAGTAACTTCAGATCGGTTGCTAGTGGGAATGATGGAGCGTTAAATGAACTCCAACCATCCTTTAGTCACAGGCTTGAGGTCCAGTCTTCTTAGTTGAACTGGCTTGCCTTTGGAGTCTCTCTTCCATTGAGCTCCTTCCACACATATGTCCATAAGGACTTGGTCCAACCTTTGATTAAAGTTGACCCTTCTAGTGTAGGGGTGTACATCTTCTTGCATCATGGGCAAGTGGAACGCCAACCTCACATTCTCCGGACTAAAATCTAAGTATTTCCCCCGAACCATTGTGAGATAATTCTTTGGACTCGAGTTCATACATTGATCATGGTTCCTAGTGATCCATGCATTGGCATAGAACTCTTGAACCATTAAGATTCTGACTTGTTGCATGGGGTTGGTTAGGACTTCCCAACCTCTTCTTCGGATCTCATGTCGGATCTCCGGATACTCATTTTTCTTGAGCTTGAAAGGGACCTCAGGGATCACCTTCTTCTTTGCCACAACATCATAGAAGTGGTCTTGATGGCTTTTGGAGATGAATCTTTCCATCTCCCATGACTCGGAGGTGGAAGCTTTTGTCTTCCCTTTCCTTTTCTAGAGGATTCTCCGGCCTTAGGTGCCATTGATGGTAATGGAAAACAAAAAAGATTATGCTTTGACCACACTAAACTTAAAATATTGCTTGTCATCGAGCAATAGAAGAAAGAAGAGAAGAAGAAGAAGAAGAGAATACGGAGGAGAAGGGGAAGTGTAGGTTCGGCCAAGGTGAAGAAGAGGGGGTTGTGTTGTGTGAAAATGAAGTAGAAATGAAGGGTATATATAGGTAGAGGGGAGAGGGTAGGTTCGGCCATTTTAGGGTAGGTTTGGGTGGGAAAGATTTTTTAATTTTGAAGGTAGGTGGGGTTTATGGGGAAGAGTGGATGAATGTGAGTGGTGAATAGGTGATTGGGAAGAGAGATTGAGGTGATTGGTGAAGGGTTTTTGGGAAGTGTGACATGGGGAAGAGTAAAATAGGATTAGGAGGTAAGGTGGGAATATAGTAGGTGGGGATCCTGTGGGGTCCACAGATCCTGAGGTGATCCTGTGGGGTCCACAGATCCTGAGGTGATCAAGGAATTCCATCCCTGCACCAAATAGGCATGTAAAATGCCTTTGCACACCATTCTGGCGTTTAAACGCCGAGTGGTGCACGTTCTGGGCGTTCAACGCCCACATGTAACATGTTTCTGGCGTTGAACGCCAGTTTCATGCTTGTTGCTGGCGTTCAGCGCCAGCTTTTCCTCTAGGCACATTTCTGGCATTCAAACGCCAGAATGTTGCTTGTTTCTGGCGTTCAGCGCCAGATTCATGCTCTGTTCTGGCATTGAACGCCAGCCAGATGCACCTTACTGGCGTTGAACGCCAGTCTGTGCTTCTTCTAGGGTGTGATTTTTTTCTTCTGCTATTTTTGATTCTGTTTTTAATTTTTATGATTTTTTTTGTGACTCCTCATGATCATGTACCTAATAAAACACAAAATAACAATAAAATAAAAATTAGATAAATAAAATTGGGTTGCCTCCCAACAAGCGCTTCTTTAATGTCAATAGCTTGACAGTGGCTCTCATGGAGCCACAAAGGTGATCAGGTCAATGTTGTATAGTCCCAACACCAAACTTAGAGTTTGGATATGGGATCTTGACACCAAAGTTAGAGTTTGGTTGTGGCCTCCCAACACCAAACTTAGAGTTTGACTGTGGGGGCTCTTCTTGACTCTGAACTGAGAGAAGCTCTTCATGCTTACTCTCTTTTGTCACAGAGGGATGGCCATGTGCCTTAAACACAAGGTAGTCCCCATTCAATTGAAGGACTAATTCACCTCTGTTGACATCTATCACAGCTCCTGCTGTGGCTAGGAAAGGTCTTCCAAGGATGATGCATTCATCCTCTTCCTTCCTAGTGTCTAAGATTGTAAAATCAGCAGGGATGTAAAGGCCTTCAACCTTTACTAACACGTCCTCTACTATTCCATAAGCTTGTCTCAATGACTTGTCTGCCAGTTGTAATGAGAACAATGCAGGTTGTACCTCAACGATCCCCAGCTTCTCCATTACAGAGAGTGGCATAAGATTTATCCCTGACCCTAGATCACATAGAGATTTTTCAAAGGTCATGGTGCCTATGGTACAAGGTATTAAGAACTTGCCAGGATCTTGTCTCTTTTGAGGTAAAATTTGCTGAATCCAGGTATCTAGTTCATTAATGAGCAAGGGAGGTTCACTTTCCCAAGTCTCATTACCAAACAACTTGGCATTCAGTTTCATGATAGCTCCTAAATATTGAGCAACTTGCTCTCCAGTCACATCTTCATCCTCTTCAGAGGAAGAATAGTCTTCAGAGTTCATGAATGGTAGAAGGAGATTTAATGGAATCTCTATGGTCTCTATATGAGCCTTAGATTCCTTTGGATCCTTAATAGGAAACTCCTTCTTGCTTGAGGGACGTCCGAGGAGGTCTTCCTCACTAGGATTTTCGTCCTCCTCCTCCCTTGTGCATTCGGCCATATTGATTATATCAATGGCCTTGCACTCTCCTTTTGGATTCTCTTCTGTATTGCTTAGGAGAATACTGGGAGGAGTTTCAATGACTTTCTTACTCAGCTGGCCCACTTGTGCCTCCAGATTTCTAATGGAGGATCTTGTTTCACTCATGAAACTGAAAGTGGCCTTTGACAGATCAAAGACTAGATTGGCTAAATTAGAAGTGTTTTGTTCAGAATTCTCTGTCTGTTGCTGAGAAGATGATGGAAAAGGCTTGCTATTGCTCAGCCTATTGCGTCCACCATTGTTAAAGCCTTGTTGAGGCTTTTGTTGATCCCTCCATGAGAAATTTGGATGATTTCTCCATGATGAGTTATAGGTGTTTCCATAAGTTTCACCCATGTAATTAACCTCTGCCATTGCAGGGTTCTCAGGATCATAAGCTTCTTCAGAAGCTGCCTCTTTAGTACTGTTGGATGCATTTTGCCATCCATTCAGACATTGAGAGATCATGTTGACTTGCTGAGTCAACACTTTGTTCTGAGCCAATATGGCATTCAGAGCATCAATTTCAAGAACTCATTTCTTCTGAGGTGTCCCATTATTCACGGAATTCCTCTCAGAAGTGTACATGAATTGGTTGTTTGCAACCATGTCAATGAGTTCTTGAGCCTCATCAGGCATTTTCTTTAGGTGAATAGATCCACCTGCAGAATAGTCCAATGACATTTTCGAAAATTCAGACAGGCCATAATAGAATATACCTAATATGGTCCATTCCGAAAACATGTCAGATGGACATCTTTTGGTCAGCTGCTTGTATCTTTCCCAAGCTTCATAGAGGGATTCACCATCTTTTTGTTTGAAGGTTTGAACATCCACTCTCAGCTTGCTCAGCTTTTGAGGAGGAAAGAATTTATCCAAGAAGGCAGTGACTAGCTTATCCCAGGAGTCCAGGCTATCCTTGGGTTGTGAATCCAACCATATTCTAGCTCTGTCTCTTACAGCAAAAGGGAAAAGCATGAGTCTGTAGACTTCAGGATCAACTCCATTCGTCTTTACAGTCTCACAGATATGCAAGAACTCAGTTAAAAACTGATAAGGATCTTCAGATGGAAGTCCATAAAACTTGCAGTTTTGTTGCATTAAAGCAACTAGCTGAGGTTTCAGCTCAAAGTTGTTGGCTCCAATGGCAGGAACGGAGATGCTTCTTCCATCAAATTTGGATGTTGGCTTTGTGAAGTCACCAAGCATTCTCCTTGCATTATTATTATTTTCGGCTGCCATCTCCTTCTCTTGTTCTAATGTTTCTGAAAGGTTACCTTTAGATTGTTGTAACTTAGCTTCTCTTAATTTTCTCTTCAGAGTCCTTTCAGGTTCTGGATCAACTTCAACAAGAGTGCTTTTGTCCTTGTTCCTGCTCATGTGAAAGAGAAGAAAACAAGAAAAGAAGAGGAATCCTCTATATCACAGTATAGAGATTCCTTTATGTTAGTAGAAGAAGAAAGGGGAGAAGAGTAAAGAAGAATGGGTTCGGATATTTAGATGGAGAGAGGTGAAGAGAGGTGTTAGTAAATAAATAATTAAATAGAGTAAGAAAAGAGAGGGGAAATTTCGAAAATAATTTTGAAAAAGGGATTAGTAATTTTCGAAAATTAAAGATAAGATAAGATTAAAATTAAAATTTAGAACAAAAAGAATTTTTGAAAGAGAGGTGAGATATTTTCGAAAATTAGAGAGGGAAAAGTAGTTAGGTGGTTTTGAAAAAGATAAGAAACAAACAAAAAGTCAAAGAGTTAGTTGAAAAAGAAATTAAAATCAAAATTTTAAAAAGATAAGAAGATAAGAAGTTAGATAAGATATTTTGAAATCAAATTTTGAAAAAGATAAAAATTTTTTGAAAAAGATAAGATAAAAGATAAAAAGATTTAATTCAAAAATTTGAAATTACTTACTTCACTAACAAGAAACTACAAGATAAGATTCTAGAACTTAAAGATTGAACCTTTCTTAACAAGAAAGTAACAAACTTCAAATTTTTGAATCAATCACATTAATTGTTAGCTAATTTTCGAAAATATGATATAAAGATAAGAAAAAGGGTTTGAAAATATTTTGAAAAAGATTTTTGAAATTTTCGAAAAATGGAAAAAAAATGAAAAAGATATAATTTTTGAAAAAGATTTTGAAAAGATAAGATTTTTTTTTTTAATTTGAAAATTTGACTTGACTTGTAAGAAACAACTAATTTTGAAAATTTTTAACTAAGTCAACTCAAATTTTCGAAAATTTGGAGAAAAAAAGGAAAATATATTTTTTTGATTTTTGAATTTTTTTTATGATGAGAGAGAAAAACACAAAAATGACCCAAAACATGAAAATTTTGGATCAAAACACAAGATGCATGCAAGAACACTATGAATGTCAAGATGAACACCAAGAACACTTTGAAGATCATGATGAACATCAAGAACATAATTTTGAAAAATTTTTGATGCAAAGAAAACATGCAAGACACCAAACTTAGAAATCTTTAATGCATGGACTCTAACAAACAAAAAATGCATATGAAAAACAACAAACAACACAAAACAAGAAAACATCAAGATCAAACAAGAAGACTTGTCAAGAACATCTTGAAGATCATGAAGAACACTATGAATGTATGGAATTTTCGAAAAATGCAAGAAAAATTTTAAAAGCATGCAATTGACAACAAACTTAAAAAAATTTACTCAAGACTCAAACAAGAAACACAAAATATTTTTGATTTTTATGATTTTCTAATTTTTTTTTGTATTTTTATTAATTTTTTCGAAAATAAAGTTTGGAAAAACGAAAAAGAAAAGAAAAATTTTGAAAAAGATTTTTGAAAAATTTTTGAAAAGAAAATTACCTAATCTGAGCAACAAGATGAACCGTCAGTTGTCCATACTCGAATAATCACCGGCAACGGCGCCAAGAACTTGGTGGACGAAATTGTGATCACATCAATGTAGTATTCTTTGTTGTTGTATGGAATCATTATTATGGCACCTATGTGTGGACACAACTCCGTTCAACTAACCAGCAAGTGTACTGGGTCGTCCAAGTAATACCTTACGTGAGTAAAGGTCGATCCCACAGAGATTGTTGGTATGAAGCAAGCTATGGTCACCTTGTAAATCTCAGTTAAGCAGATTAATTGGTTTATGATGAGTTCGAATAATTAATAATAAACAGAAAATAAAAAGGGATAGAAATACTTATGTAAATCAATAGTGGGAATTTCAGATAGGCATGTGGAGATGCTAGAATCCTTTCGAATCTCTACTTTTCTTATTGCTTTCATCCAATCCTTCTTACTCCTTTCCATGGCAAGCTGTATGTAGGGCATCACTGATGAGCGGATAATTTATACGCTTTTTGGCATTGTTTTTACATAGTTTTTAGTAAGTTTAAGCTACTTTTAGGGATGTTTTCATTAGTTTTTATGATAAATTCACATTTCTGGACTTTACTATGAGTTTGTGTGTTTTTCTGTGATTTCAGGTAAATTCTGACTGAAATTGAGGGACTTGAGCAAAACTCTGAAAAAGGCTGACAAAAGGACTGCTGATGCTGTTGGAATCTGACCTCCCTGCACTCGAAATGGATTTTCTGGAGCTACAAAACTCCAATTGGCGCGCTCTCAACGGCGTTGGAAAGTAGACATCCAGGGCTTTCCAGCAATATATAATAGTCCATACTTTATTCGAAGAATGACGACGTAACTTGGCGTTGAACGCCAAGTACATGCTGCTGTCTGGAGTTAAACGCCAGAAAAACGTCATGATCCGGAGTTGAACGCCCAAAACACGTCATAACTCGGAGTTCAACTCCAAGAGAAGCCTCAGCTCGTGGATAGATCAAGCTCAGCCCAAACATACACCAAGTGGGCCCCGGAAGTGGATTTATGCATCAATTACTTACTCATGTAAACCCTAGGAGCTAGTTTATTATAAATAGAACATTTATCTATTGTATTAGAGGTCTTTGATCATTCGGTCTTGTGACCACATGGGGGCTGGCCATTCGGCCATGCCTGAACCCTTTACTTATGTATTTTCAACGGTGGAGTTTCTACACACCATAGATTAAGGGTGTGGAGCTCTGCTGTACCTCAAGTATTAATGCAATTCTATTTTCTTTTATTCAAATCTCTCTTATTCTTATTCCAAGATATTCATTCGTACCCAAGAACATGATGAAGGTGATGAGTTAGATAACCCTCATTATCATTCTCACTCATGAACGCGCGTGATTGACAACCACTTCCGTTCTACATGCAACAGCGCTTGAATGTGTATCTCTTAGATTCCCCAACAGAATCTTCGTGGTATAAGCTAGATAGATGGCGGCATTTATGAGGATCCGGAAAGTCTCACCTTGTCTGTGGTATTCTGAGTAGGATTCTGGGAATCCGGAAAGTCTAACATTGTCTGTGGTATTCCGAGTAGGATTCCGGTAATGAATGACTGTGACGTGCTTCAAACTTGCAAGTGCTGGGCGTTAGTGACAGACGCAAAAGAATCAAGGGATTCTATTCCAGTAGGAGCGGGAACCAACCAGTGATTAGCCGTACTGTGACAGAGTGCGTGAGCATTAGTTTTCACTGCGAGGATGGGATGTAGCCATCAACCATGGGTGATGCCTCCAGACGATTAGCCGTGCGAGTGACAGCCGCATAGGATCATTTTCCCGAGAGGATTGAAAGTAGCCACCGCTGATGGTGAACCCCTATACAAAGCTTGCCATGGAAAGGAGTAAGAAGGATTGGGTAGAAGCAATAGGAGAGCAGGCGTCCTTGAGCCATGCAGCATCTCCATTCGCTTATCTGAAATTCTCACCAATGAATCTGCATAAGTATTCTATCCTTTTTATTATTTCTTCTTTAAATTTCAAAAACCCATAAACCATTCTAATCTGCCTGACTGAGATTTACAAGGTGACCATAGCTTGCTTCATACCAACAATCTCTGTGGGATCGACCCTTACTCACGTAAGGTTTATTACTTGGACGACCCAGTACACTTGCTGGTTAGTTGAACGGAGTTGTGTCCACTCGTGCCAAAAATCCTAAATTCCACAATTCTACAATAAATGCAAATCAAAGAATAGTGATCACAATTTCGTCCACCAATCACCATCATCAGTGGCTACTTTTAATCCTCTCGGGAAAATGGTCCTATGCGCTGTCACTGCACGGCTAATCGTCTGGAGGCATCACCCTTGTTGATAGCTACATCCCATCCTCTCAGTGATAATGGTCCAAATGCTCTGTCACAGCACGGCTAATCATCTGTCGGTTCTCAATCAGGTTGGAGTAGAATCCCTTGATTCTTTTGCGTTTGTCATCACGCCCAGCCTTCAGGAGTTTGAAGCTCGTCACAGTCATTCAATACCGGAATCCTACTCGAAATACCACAGACAAGGTTAGACTTTCCAGATTCCCGGAATCCTACTCGGAATACCACAGACAAGGTTAGACTTTCCAGATCCCCATGAATGCTGCCATCTATCTAGCTTATACCACGAAGATTCTGTTGGGGAATCTAAGAGATATGCACCCGGCCTAGAGTAGAACGGAATTGGTTGTCAATCACGCGCGTTCATAGGTGAGAATGATGATGAGTGTCACGGATCATCACATTCATCAAGTTGAAGTGCAATGTATATCTTGGAATAAGAATAAAAGAGAATTGAATAGAAGATAATAGTAATTGTATTGAAACTTGAGGTACAACAGAGCTCCACACCCTTAATCTATGGTGTGTAAAAACTCCACCGTTGAAAATACATAAGTGAAAGGTTCAGGCATGGCCGAGAGGCCAGCCCCCATGGAGGTGATCAAAAGACCGAATTGTCAAAAGATGACTAATACACTAGTAAAAAGTCTTATTTATACTAAACTAGCTACTAGGGTTTACATGAGTAAGTAATTGATGCATAAATCCACTTCCGGGGCCCACTTGGTGTATATTTGGGCTGAGCTTGATCTATCCACGAGCTGAGGCTTTTCTTGGAGTTGAACTCCAAGTTATAACGTGTTTTGGGTGTTCAACTCCGGATCATGACGTGTTTCTGGCGTTTAACTCCAGACAGCAGCATGTACTTGGCGTTGAGCGCCACTTTACGTCATCAATTCCCGAATAAAGTATGGACTATTATATATTTCTGGAAAGCTCTGGATGTCTACTTTCCAACGCCATTGAGAGCGCGCCATTTGGAGTTCTGTAGCTCCAGAAAATCCATTTCGAGTGCAGGGAGCTCAGATTCCAACAGCATCAGCAGTCCTTTTGTCAGCCTTTTTTCAGAGTTTTGCTCAAGTCCCTCAATTCCAGCCAGAAATTACCTGAAATCACAGAAAAACACACAAACTCATAGTAAAGTCTAGAAATGTGAATTTAACATAAAAACTAATGAAAACATCCCTAAAAGTAGCTTGAACTTACTAAAAACTACCTAAAAACAATGCCAAAAAGCATATAAATTATCCGCTCATCACTGACATATACGAAATGTCTCTTTGAGGATTTACTAGAGTTGATCTTGTAATTCCTTGTTCTTTTGTTGATCCCTGTTAGATTTTTCCCTCTTTCTTTTGCTTCAGAAGCTTACTTCTTAATGGTAGCTTAGTGTCAAGTGTTGCAGCAGCCTTTTGGCTCAATTTTTCTCAAACACTTATTCACTACAGACACTTGGCTCATAATTCTTCTTAGGAACATCGATGCCCAGCACCTCTTTGGGTTACTAAATGCTTTGTAACTAGGTTGCTCTTGATAATGATCTTTCGGTTGGTAATCCCGAATTAGTTAATCCAAGTTACCATGTTTTAAAAGACTCCTCAGAACCTAATTGTCCAAGCAGATCCTAGTATAAGAAGAACCACAGGATATGTCCTAAGGTCCAAGCTATTGGTGTCTAGCCTTATTAATTGTTTCTTTCATTTTTGTTGCTAATTCTTAGCTTTTCTTTTCTTACTTTTCCTTATTTTCCAGGAATACCTATTAATTGAAGGCTTTACAACAGCAACTAAGTTCACACTACAAGGGACATTCTATTATGCAGCTTTTATTATTGAGCTTATCATCTAATCAAGCAATCACCACCACTAGACTTTATTTCTACTCCTACTACATTGGACAATTACTTTCTATTTTAATCATTTTCTCTTATTCATGTAGAGGAAACAAGCCAAAATTTAGTGCAAATGAGTGATAACAAGCATAATGGCTAGATTACTTATTTTGAATAATAGCGGACAGTAAACTAACAGAGTGTATATAAGGGCAAACTTATCAGAAAGGAGAATAATTTGACTGCCAACTAAAGCACAGCAGACATAAACAGTTGAGTAACAATACAACTTTTCGGTATCTTCTTGTTTAGTTCTTCATCTTCCTTCTTAGCTTTTGTGCCTTTCTTGTTCCTGATGTACAATCCTTCCAAAAAGTTGAGTAGTTCTCTATACTGATAGTGGAAGTTGCTTATCCCACAAGCACTTATCATGCATGAATGTTTGTAAGCTTTTGAAACCTTGTTCCTTTGCTTGAAGTTAGTAAAACTAAAAACTAGAAAACAGACAATGGTTGAGTAGTTTCCATGATTGTTTGGAGCTAGTAACCATTTATACAAAGGGTTGAAATGTGTTTTTAAATGAGATTTTTGGTGGAACACCAAACTTAGCATCCTTCATTCACCCTTAAATTTTTTTGGTGTGCAACACCAAACTTAGCTCCTTGCAATACAGATAAATCTATTTAACCTTTTTATTGAAATCGTTAGGAAAAGAAAACTACCTCTGGTTGGGTTGCCTCCCAACAAGCGCTCTTTTAATATCACTAGCTTGACATCCTTCATTCTTGCTCAACTTAATTCCTGAACCTCCTTCTCTTTCTCCCAATGTCCTCCCAAGTAATGCTTTGCCCTGTGACCGTTTGCTGTGAAGATGTCCTTTATTGCTTCATCCAAAAGTTCAAAGCTTCCATAAGGAAGAACCTTTGTCACCAAGTAGGGACCAATCCATTTGGACTTGAGTTTGCCAGGGAAAACTTTGAGTCTGGAGTTATACAAAAGTATTCTCTCTGGCTCAGGATCAAAATATGTGGATTCACCTCTTCTTCCTTCTGACATAAAACACACACAAAACCAGAAACCAAAAGTAATTCACTCTACTGCTAGAGTGAGGTTAATATTAGCTTAAACAAAAACTCAAACAGTTAGTGTGCTTGACAAAAATAAAGAAAAAATGCTTAATCTAGATTATCATCCAACTTAATCATTGTCAATCTATATTAATCCCCGGCAACAGCGCCAAAAACTTGATGAGGGAAAAACGATTCCACACAAACTCACCGGCAAGTGTACCGGGTCGCATCAAGTAGTAATAACTCACAAGAGTGAGGTCGATCCCATATGGATTGATGGATTGAGTAACTTTAGTATGGTGATGAATTTAGTTAAGCGAATATTTGATGATTTGAGTGAAACTTGATTAACAGAAGTAAAAGCGCAAGAAAATAGAAGGGAGAAGGTAAATTGACAAAATCTTAAAGTGCAGAAGAGGTAAATTGCAGAAACTTAAAGTGCAAGAAAATAAAAGAGCTAAAACTTAAATTGCAAGAAAGGTAAATAACTGAAACTTAAAGTGCAAGGAATTTAAATTGCTGTATCTAAATTTCTAGGAAACTTAAATTGCATGAAGAATAAAGGGATTTGGGTACTGGGATTCAAAATAAAACTGGAATTGTAAATTGCAGTAAATCAGAGGAGTATAAGACGAAGAGATTCAGATCAGGGTCTCAATAGCAAAACAGAAATGGCAAATTGAAGATGAATTCAAAACAGCAAGGAAACTTAGATTAATTCTGAAGTCCTAAAGAGAAAGTGACAAATTCAGTGAAGTAAGAAAAACAGAAAGAAAGCCTAGAGCTCAATTGCTCTCTTGTCAAAACAGAAAAGCTAAAATTGAAGAAGAAAGAAAATGAAACTCAGAAGAAAAGGAAACCCATATCTGATCTCAAAAACTAAAATTCTAAAAGGAAAATTACAAGAGAAAAAGAAAAGTAAAAGAGAAGTGTGAAGTAAAGGTCCCCTCCTCAAATCAAATTTGATCCTATTTATACATTTTCTATTTTCAGTCATCAAAACTTGGAGTGGGCTTTTTGGTTGGGCCTTGAAGAAGTGGATTCTGATTTTCTTGGTTGCTCCTTCCAGTGGAGCTCTCCGTTGAGTCAATGAGTGTTACATTCACTTTGCCTGCGTGCTTCCTCACGTTCGCCTTTCTCACTAGCCAGCGCTCTCTTTGTGAGCGCTGCGCTCCCTTGTTGAACGCTGCACCATTTGGTGCTTCTTTGGTCCTCACGAGCGCTCTCCTAATGAGCGCTGCGCTGGCTTTTCGAGCGCTGCCTATGCTTGCCTCCAGGGTGTGCAATTTTTCATATTAGCGCTCTCTTAGTGAGTGATGACATGTCATCATGTCATGTTTTTCTATACTTATTCATACAAGCAATTGATGATTAGTGCTTAAATATTGAATTCTTTTGTGCTTAAATGGTATATTTCTTTGATCTTTTGATTTTATAAACTTTGTAGGAAATAAGAAGAAAAAGAAGCAAAAAAAGCACAAAATAAGCTAAAAAGAAGAAAAGAGGAATTTTGGGCACATTCTGGAGTTGAGGTTTGGAGCCTTAGGCCACGCTTTTAAAAGCATGGCCTATAACTAAATCAAGAAAGCGTGCTCCATGTTCACAATCAGTGCTCAAGATGTTAACTGGGCGTTCAGTTTGTTAAACTTTCTCGTGAATTTCAGCTTGGAAGCAAGGGGAGCGTTCACTAAAGTTAACTGCTCATTCACTTTTGTTAACTTGGCGCTGATAGCATGACCATGCCTTCTTCAAAGGGTCATAACTTGAGCTACAGATGTCCAATTGATGCGCTTTTAGTTGCATTGGAAAGCTAACATTCAGAGCTTTCCAACGATGTATAACAATCTAAATTTGGCATGAAAGTAAAGCACATGTGATAGACATCTTTAAGGCCCAAAAACCAACCAAGGAAGGCTAAGCAAAAAGAGATAGCATTCAAAAAGTTTGTATGCCACGTTCACTTTTGTGAACTTTATCGCGCTCGAAGAGGGAACCAATGCACCAAGGAGGCAGCATTCACATTTAGAACGTAACGTTCAAATAACGAATGCTAGGGGCATTGCTGAGCAATAAGGCGCACCAAAATTGGTGCAAGACAAGTAAACGCAATGTTCACTAATAAAACGGAGCGCTCTACTGGAGCTAGCACCTTGACCCATGCCACTTGAACCAAAGCCACCCGGATCCACATTCCTTCAAATCCAAAAATTAAAAGGCCCACTCCAACCTTTGAAAACCAAAAATAGAAAGTGTATAAATAGGATTTAATTTGATTTGAGAAGGGACCTTTAGCTCATTTTAGTTTTTCACTTTTAATTTTCATTTGTTTTGAATTTGGGAATTGGGATTAGATCTAGTTTGCTTTCTGTTTTCATTTTCTTTCTTCTAAAACTTCTACCTTCTATTTTGGGTTTTTGAATTAGATTTAAGAACTCCAGTAAATTTCTTGATATGAGAATCATCTTTTCTTTTCGTTTATATAGTTCTGAGAATTGAGGAATTGGATCTGAATTTCCTTTGTTGTTTACATTTTTATTTCTTCTACAATTTCTTTCTGATTGGTCCAGGGAGTAATTAAGATCTAGATATGCTTTCTGATCTCCTTGCTCTCCTTCGATCTTCAATTTCTCTCTTATAATTTCATAATTGAGCTAAGTTTCTTTTTCTGTTTGTTTCTTCAAGTAATTTTTCCATTTCTGTTTGGCTACTGAGCTGAATCTTTTCATCTCATAGCTCTCTGATTTACTTTAATTTGCATTTCCTTGTTAAATTCTGAATCCCAGCACCCAAATCCTTTTATTCTTTAAGAAATTTATATTTCTCATCAATTTATATTCAGCACTTTACATTTCTTGCACTTTAAGTTTCTGCAATTTACTTTTCTTGCAATTTAAGTTTCAGCTCTTTTACTTTCTTGCACTTCAAGTTTCTGCAAATTTACCTCTTCTGCACTTTACTTTTCTGTCCAATTTACCTTCTGCACCTTTACTTACTTGCAATTTAGCTTCTGTTAATCGAAATTCACTCAAATCATCAAATATTTGCTTAACTAAATTCATCACCTAACTAAAATTGCTCAATCCATCGATCCCTGTGGGATCGACCTCACTCTTTTGAGTTATTACTACTTGATGCGACCCGGTACACTTGCCGGTAAGTTTGTGTGGAATTATTTTTCCCTCATCAAGTTTTTGGCGCCGTTGTCTGGGATTGATATAGATCGACAACGATTAAGTGGGTGAGAAGTCTAGATTAAGCATTTTCTTTGTTTTTGTTCTTTTAATATTCTGTTTTAAATTGAAACCAAGGTGTTTGTGTTTTGCCTCACTAAGCAAATCTCATCTGAGACATGAATTTCAGTTTCTTTTGTGATTGTGTTTTACAAAATTCAAATGGAGCTCAACTCATCTTATGATCAAACAAATTTTCTGGGATATCACCCACCATCACCAATTGACTATTCTAATGGTGGTTGGGAATATCACCAAGAAATTACAGATTCTGAGCACTCCAATCAATGGAGATATGCTTCGGAGCCACAAGATGAGCAAGACAATTTCATGGGATATTTCCTACCTTCACAATATGATTCAAATCATTATCCTAATGACGGCTGGGAATATCATCAAGAAATTATCAATGATGAAGCAATTCACATAAGATATGATCCAGAACCACAAGATGATTTATGTCATTTCCCTCATGGTGTCTGGACATGTCAATAAAAGTGTGAACAATCAGTTGAAATGGGACACTTCCCAGAGACACAATATGATCCAGATTTTGATAAGTCTAACATCTACTCATATTGTAGTTGGGAATGTCAAAGAGATCTTAGTGATCCATACTGTGTTCATCAAGAGACATCTTCACTAAAGTGTACTTTCAATAAATTCATGCAAGATTGTCCCCCAATACAACAAGATGATCCATACTTGAATTCCACAATTCTTCACATTGTGATTGGAGGATCAAAATCAAAGAGCACTCAATGTATCATACTCCATTAATCAAGAGCCGTCATCACTTGAGCAAACCTTCAATTCATTCATACAAAATTGTCCAACCTCACCTCCCAGTTTCTCATATGAAAATCCTTCATCACTTGATGATGCCTCAACACAAAGTTTCTTCCATGATCCATACCAACCATAAAATTCATTCCATAATTCAAAAAAATTATTCCATGACCCTAAAAACATCACCACAACACATCCATCCCACAAAATTTCTCTCAACATTCATCCCTTGAGCTAGCATTTGAACAATACCTACAAACATCCATATCCTCTTGGAGAGAATAAGAAATCCTTCTTCAATGGATGGATGGGCACTTAGAGCAAATGAGGAGAAACTTAGACTTGCTGAGTAAGGAAGATGAAGACCAATTAGTGGATGTGGAGGAGGAAGTGGAAGAGCAAGAAGAACAGGCACATGTGTTAAGCAAAATTTCAATGAAGAATGAGGTGGTGGAGGTATTTGAACCTGAGATTGCATATTTACAGAAGTCGCTTGAGATGACAAAGGAACATGAAAACTCACAACCCTCACAAACTTCCCTGAACCAAAACGTCACAAAATTTGAATCCATAATTGAAAGATATGAAGAGGAGATGAAGAAATCTTGGGAAGATCAATAAACCTCCTCCATGAAAGTGCTATTAAATCAAATGTTGAGTGAAAAGGAGGAAGTAGAAGAACAAGGAAGTAGGGAAGACAACCAAGGAAGTCTATACTCAAGTGAGGCAGAAATTTGCATGGAAGAAGGGCTCATGGAACAACAAATTCAAGAGGCTCCTGATGAAGAAATCACTCCAACAATCACACAACCACCAAGTCTTGATATCCAACAAGTGAAGGAAACTAACAAGAGCACCGATCCTACCCTTGATCCAGTAAGCAAGCTCAATCAAGCCATTAACAAAAGGAAGCTTGCTGAGGAGAGGCCAAGACATGGGACAATAGCTGAATCTTCTCCCCCCTTGAGGTCATTCCTCTTAACAAACTGGAAGAAGAGGAAGAAAGTTGAGAACAACATGTCAAGCTAATAACACTAAAAGAGCGCTTGTTGGGAGGCAACCCAACCTTAGGTAACATTTCATTCCTCTGCTTTGTTTATTTTCTCTGTCTGCTTTGTTTAAAATTCCAATAAATTAGCATATGATTGCATTCTAAGTTTGGTGTTGCCTTGGAACAAATTGATTTTCAATCTTCACTGGGTGCATCATTCTAAAGAGAAAGTGTCACACTAAGTTTGGTGTGCCACTTATTTTTTTATGCAACACACCCAGCAACACCACTTGTTTCTACAATTATAATGCCTTTACTTGGAAGCTCTATGTTCTATTTTTTTATCTTTGTTTTAGTCATTTCTTTATTTTTCATACTTTCTTTGACTGTCTCCAACTATCTATTTTAATGCCTCACCAAGAAATCCTTACTCCTGACATCTGTTTCTCTTGGTGATTGTGTTATTAACATATGACAGTTTTCTTTGTTTAGTCTTAGTTCAAATAAATGAACATGTAATTGCATTTTAAGTTTGGTGTTGCTATGCAACACAATTTATTTATCTTTACTAGATACTTGCATCAATTCCAACTAAAAGTGTCACACTAAGTTTGGTGTGCCACTTATCTTTTATGCAATGTATCATGAACACCCTCCTTATTTTTGCAATTACAATGTCTCTATTTCTTGTGCCTTCACTATTATTTTGCTTGCTTAAACACATGTACTTCTAACATTTTCTTGTGTAAGACATTCATGATCCATTTTAGACCCCACCACCTTTGTTCTAATTGTTGCATAAGGATGAGCAAGCATTCTAAGTGTGGCATAGGGAGGGGAAGAATAGGAGGAAAGGGACAACAACAAGGAAGATGAACTACAAGGTGGTATTGCTCCTTTCTCCACCTACTTACTTCCAGCACTGAAAATTGCATGATTGTCTTTATCTTCTCTGTATGCACATGTGTGTATGAATAAGCATAGCCTGAATTTTGATTTGGAACATCTTGCTGTGACATTATGATAACCATCTTGAATTTTGTGAGTTCAAAAGCACTAAAGTATCATGATCATCATCAAACAAGGTCATTAAAGAAGAACTCAGCATAGGCATACAAGTATTGGAAGGCTAGTATGATTAATTGTTGCTCAATTACATTAGATTTTATTTAATTAAAATTTTCATCTAGGACATTTTGTGAAATCTCTTGAAATCATGAAAACCTTGAAGAAGCAATTGCAAATTAAGGAAAGAAAGAAAAAAGGAAAGAATGAGAAAGTTGAAGGCTCTGAGTACCAACGATAATTCATTTGTTAAGTACATGTGGTGTTTATGTATTAGGCAAAAAGCTTGAAAACAAAACACTTAGAAGTCAAGGCTAGGCTCAAGTGCAAAAGCTCAAGGTTCTGAGAATTAATGATTATAGAGTCAAGAAAAGAAACAAATGAGCTTAATGAAGTCCTCTAATTCAATGCTTGTGGTGCTTATGTATCAAGTAGTAATACTTGAAAACAAAGCATTTAGAATCGTAGCTTTGTCATCAACTCATGGGGCAAAGCATCCAAAAGGAGAAGCTAATAAGAAAATCAAAAGCTTGTTTCAAGGAAGAAACATAAGGAAAGGATTTCATAAAATGAGCTAGATAGAAGCATCAATCAATTACATTTCTTTTGTGATTGTAGCATGTATAGAAAACTAGCCTACCATGAACATTAACTTGCTATTCTTCTCACCTTGGATTGTCAATCTCTATTGCATGGTTCTTTTCTTGCTTGGGGACAAGCAAGGTTTAAGTTTGGTGTTGTGATGACATGCATCATGTCATGTTTTTCTATGCTTTTTCAAACAAGAAATTGATGATTAGTGCTTAAATATTGCATTCTTTTGTGCTTAAATGGTATATTTCTTTGATCTTTGATTTTATAAATTTTGTAGGAAATAAGAAGAAAAAAAAGCAAAAAAAGCACAAAACAAAGCTAAAAAGAAGAAAAGAGGAATTTTGAGCACATTTTGGAGTTGAGGCACACTTTGGAGCCTTATGCCACGCTTTTAAAAGCGTAGCCCATAACTAAATCAAGAAAGCGTGTTCCATGTTCACAATCAATGCTCAAAATGTTAACTGGGCATTCACTTTTGTTAACTGGGCGTTCAATTTGTTAAACTTTCCCGTGAATTTCAGCTTGAAAGCAAGGGGGAGCGTTCACTAAAGTTAACTGGGCGTTCACTTTTGTTAACTTGGCGCTGATAGCATGACCATTCCTTCTTCAAAGAGCCATAACTTGAGCTACAAATGTCCAATTGATGCGCTTCCAGTTGCGTTGGAAAGCTAACATTCAGAGCTTTCCAACGATGTATAACAATTTATATTTGTCATGAAATTGAAGCATAAGTGATAGGAATCTTTAAGGCATAAAAACCAACCAAGGAAGGCTCAGCAAAAAGAGATAGCATTCAAAAAGTTTGTACGCCACGTTCACTTTTCTGAACTTTATCGCACTCGAAGAGGGAACCAAAGCACCAAGGAGGTAGCGTTCACATTTAGAACGTAATGTTCAAATAATGAATGCTAGGGGCATTGCTGAGCAACAAGGCGCACCAAAATTGGCGCAAGACAAGTGAACGCAACGTTCACTAATAGATCGGAGCGCTATACTGGAGCTAGCACCTTGACCCATGCCACTTGAACCAAAGCCACCCGGATCCACTTTCCTTCAAATCCAAAAATTAATTGGCCCACTCCAAGCTTTGAAAACTAAAAATAGAAAGTGTATAAATAGGATTTAATTTGATTTGAGAAGGAACCTTTAGCTCATTTTAGTTTTTCACTTTTAATTTTCATTTGCTTTGAATTTGGGAATTAGGATTAGATCTAGTTTGCTTTCTGTTTACATTTATTTTCTTATGAAATTTCTACTTTCTGTTTTGGGATTTTGAATTCAGATTTAAGAACTCTAGTAAATTGCTTGATCTGAGAATCATCTTTGCTTTTCATTTATATAGTTCTGAGAATTGAGGAATTAGATCTGAATTTCCTGTGCTGTTTACATTTTCATTTCTTCTGCAATTTCTTTCTAATTGGTTAAGTGAGTAATTGAGATCTAGATCTACTTTCTGATTTCCTTGCTCTCCTTCGATCTCAATTTCTCTCTTAGAATTTCATAATTGAGCTAAGTTTCTTTTTTTGTTTGTTTCTTCAAGTAATTTTTCCATTTTTGTTTGGCTACTGAGCTGAATCTCTTCATCTCATAGCTCGCTGATTTACTTTAATTTGCATTTCCTTGTTAAATTATGAATCCCAGCACCTAAATCCTTCTATTCTTCAAGCAATTTACATTTCTTAGCAATTTAGATTCAGCACTTTACATTTCTTGCACTTTAAGTTTCTGCAATTTACTTTTCTTACAATTTAAGTTTCAGCTCTTTTACTTTCTTTCACTTCAAATTTCTGCAAATTTATCTCTTCTGCACTTTACTTTTCTGTCACTGCACCTTTACTTACTTGCAATTTAGCTTCTGTTAATCAAAATTCACTCAAATCATTAAATATTTGCTTAACTAAATTCATCACCTAACTAAAATTGCTCAATCCATCAATCCCTGTGGGATCGACCTCACTCTTGTAAGTTATTACCACTTGATGCGACCCGGTACACTTGCCAGTGAGTTTGTCTGGAATCATTTTTCCCTCATTAGTGAGCACTACGTTACCTCTTTAACCGCTCCTAGTGTGTACAGACAGCAAGGAGCTTTGCCTCCAAAGCTCAAAATCCACAAAAAAGGTAACTAAGTGAACGTGGCGCTCACTTTAGAAGTGAACGCTAGCCATGTTTGCTAGTGAGTGTGGCGTTCTCTTTGTAAACGTAACGCTTCCCTTATTACTTCCCTTTTTTCTTCATTTCTTCACCTACAAGCAATCAAACAAGAAATCAAAGTCTCACCAAAATCACAAGGGCCTTGCACCATTCATAATATCAATTAATTATAGCCTAAACCTAATAATTTTGTGTAAAATAAATGATGTTTGATTGATTCAAAATTATCATGAAATTCCACTTCAATCACTTACTTATTGTGCAAGAAAGTACATAAAACCTAATGAAACAAATGAAAAATGCTTGTAAAACTAGCATAAGATGACTTGTCATCAGGGCTATAGTGTATGAGGTGTGTGTTGTAGAGGTGGGAAGAAGGGGTATTTATAGGGGTGGGATAGGGTAGGGTTTGAATGAATGGGTGGGAATTGGATGAGAAAGTTTGAATTGGAAGTGGGTGGGAGTTGGTGCGACTTATGATGGTTTTGAGAAGAGATATGGATGTGATTGAGTTAGGGTTAATAGGGAAGAGTGAAAGTAAGAGAGAGAAGAAGATAGGGTAGGTGGAGATTCTATGAGACCCACTGATCCTGGGAGGCTAGGGAATTCGAATTCCCTGCCCCCTTGTCAGCGTTAAACACCCAACTCTTGCTCCTGGCTGGCATTCAACGCCAGCTTGATGCTCTTTTTGGGGCGTTGAACGCCCATTGTGGTGCTCCTTCCTGGCATTCAACACCAGGTCTCTTCCTCCTTTGGGGTGTTGAACACCCTGTCTCTGCCCCCTGGTTGGCGTTCAATGCCAGCAATCTACTCCCTAGCTGGCGTTCAACACCTACTCCTGCCTCTCTATCTGGCATTCAACGCCAGCAAGGGGCCTACTCCAGGGTGTTTTATTTCCAACTCTGACTGTTTTTGTTTCTATTCTAACTACTGCACATGATCACAAACATAAATAAATATAAAAATTAAACTAATATAACTGAAATAAACTTAATGAAAAACATAAATAACTTTAATTATGGTTGGGTTGCCTCCCAACAAGCACTTCTTTAATTACTAGCTTGACGATTAGCTCCTTACAAAAATGGGTAGGGTCTCAGAATTTCACCCCTTATAGTGAACTTCTTGCCTATGCTCTTGGTACACAGAATCGTGATCTCACACACTTTCTTCACAACTCCGCGTAGCTGACCAGCAAATGCACTGGGTCGTCCAAGTAATACCTTACGTGAGTAAGGGTCGATCCCACAGAGATTGTCGGCTTGAAGCAAGCTGTGGTCATCTTGTAAATCTCAGTCAGGCATATTCAAATGGTTATGGGGTTTTGATAATTAAAAGATTAATAAGACATAAAATAAAATAGAAATACTTATGTAATTCATTGGTGGGAATTTCAGATAAGCTTATGGAGGTGCTTTGTTGCTTTTGAATCTCTGCTTTCCTACTGCCTTTATCCACTCATGCATACTCCCTTCCATGGCAAGCTGTATGTTCGGGGATCACCGTTGTCAATGGCTACCGTCCGTCCTCTCAGTGAAAATAGTCTGGCTATGGGTTACATAGGGCTAATCATCTGTCGGTTCTCGATCGTGTCGGAATAAGATCCAATGATCCTTTTGCGCACTGTCACTGCGCCCAACACTCGCGAGTTTGAAGCTCGTCACAGTCATCCCATCCCAGATCCTACTCGAAATACCACAGACAAGGTTTAGACTTTTCGGATCTCAAGAATGCTACGAATTGATTCTAGCTTATACCATGAAGACTCTGATCACACGGAATGGAAGGCTCTATTGTCAAGAGAGGCAACCATGTGCCGTGGACCAGGAGGCCAAGAGATACAGACTCAATCTATTATAAATAAAACGGAAGTGGTTGTCAAGCACGCGTTCATAAGTGAGAATGATCATGAGTGTCACGGATAATCACATTCATCAGGTTGAAGTACGAGTGAATATCTTAGAACAAGAATAAACTTGAATTTAATAGAAGAACAACAGTACTTTGCATTAATTCATGAGGAGCAGCATAGTTCCACACCTTAATCTATCAGGTGTAGAAACTCTACCGTTGAAAATACATAAGTGATAATGGTGTTCATTAGTTTCGGCCCCAGAGGGGGAACCAGAATAACCAAGACATCTAATACAATGAGAAAAGTAATATTTATACTAAAACTAGTAGCTAGGGTTTACAGAAAATGAGTATCTAAGGTAGATAGTGTAGAAATCCACTTCCGGGGCCCACTTGGTGTGTGCTTGGGATGAGCATTGAAGCTTTCACGTGATTAGGCTTTTCTTGGAGTTAAACGCCAGCTCTGGTGCCATTTTGGGCGTTTAACTCCAGCTTTTATGCCAGTTCTGGCTTTTAACGCCGGAAAAGGATCTCTAACCGGCGTTTTGACGCCAATTTGGGCCATCAAATCTCTGGCAAAGTATGGACTATTATACATTTCTGAAAATTCCAAGATGTCTACTTTCCAACGCAATTAAGAGAGCGTCAATTGGGCTTTTGTAGCTCCAGAAAATCCATTTCGAGTGCAGGGAGGTCGGAATCCAACAGCATCTGCAGTCCTTTTTCAGCCTCTGAATCAGATTTTTGCTCAGGTCCCTTAATTTCAGCAAAAAATACCTAAAATCACAGAAAAACACACAAACTCATAGTAAAGTCCAGAAATGTGATTTTTGCATAAAATCTAATAATTATATACTAGAAACTAACTAAATCATACTAAAAACTACCTAAAAACAATGCAAAAAAGCGTATAAATTATCCGCTCATCAGCTCTCATGGATAAGTTCCACATTTCTAGAGATAAGATCCTGTTCATAGTGTGGGGAATGACTAGATTGTCAGTGAAAATAACTCTCATGCTAGGTGAGAGGCCTTGAATAGGGATTTTCTTATCCCTCCAGCCCTTGGGCACTTTCTTACTGCCATTCCTTTCAGAGCTTGATGATGGTTGCCCCACACTAAACCTAGAATTGGTGTCTAGGGGCTCTATTAGACTCTGTATTGAGAGGAGTAGTTGAAGCACTTCATGTTTGTTAATGGTTCTTCCTTCAACTGAGGTGGAATGAGGTTTATGAACCTTGAACACAAGATAGTCCTCATCTAATTGCAGGACTACTTCTCCTTTATCTACATCAATCACAGCCTTGGTTATAGCTAGGAAAGGTCTTCCAAGGTGATGAGCTATATTTTGTCAGCATAGAATTTTCCAATAGAATTGTGTCGTGAGCATAGTCTAAACCAACAAACTATAACGCATTGGTTAGGAGTTGCCATAAGATACATGGTGGGCGAAATCGTGATTCATTCTTTTCACTTCAACAATCCAAGGTAACGGCTCCAAAGACTTGGTGCACAGAACCATGGTCCAAAATTAACTTCACAGTCTCGCTCAACTAACCAGCAAGTGCACTGGGTCGTCCAAGTAATACCTTACGTGAGTAAGGGTCGATCCCACGGAGATTGTTGGTATGAAGCAAGCTATGGTCATCTTGTAAATCCCAGTCAGGAGGATAAAATTATGGAATTTAGAAAATCAAATATGATTCATAAAAATAAATAGAAAATAAAATGGATAGAGATACTTATGTAAATCAATAATGGAAATTTCAGATAGGCGTATGGAGATGTTGTGCTCCTCTTGAATCTCTACTTTCTTATTACATTCATCCAATCCTTCTTACTCCTTTCCATGGCAAGCTGTATGTAGGGCATCACCGTTGTCAATGGCTACATCCCATCCTCTCAGTGAAAACGTTCCTATGCTCTGTCACAGCACGGCTAATCATCTGTCGGTTCTCAATCAGGTTGGAATAGAATCTCTTGATTCTTTTGCGTTTGTCATCACGCCCAGCCTTCAGGAGTTTGAAGCTCGTCACAGTCATTCAATCCCAGAATCCTACTCGGAATACCACATACAAGGTTTAGACTTTTTGGATCCTCATGAATGCCGCCATCTATCTAGCTTATACCACGAAGATTCTGTTGGGGAATCTAAGAGATATGCGCCCGGCCAAGAGTAGAACGGAAGTCGTTGTCAGTCACGCGCGTTCATAGGTGAGAATGATGATGAGTGTCACGGATCATCACATTCATCAAGGTGAAGTGCAACGTATATCTTGGATTAAGAATAAAATTGATTTGGATAGAAAATAATAGTAATTGCATTGAAACTTGAGGTACAGCAGAGCTCCACACCCTTAATCTATGGTGTGTAGAAACTCCACCGTTGAAAATACATAAGTGAGAGAGGTTCAGGCATGGCCGAATGGCCAGCCCCCAAAACGTGGTCACTGGATCAAAATACAATCCAGGGATCAAAACCAAGATGATAATATGATAGTAAAGAGTTCTATTTATAATAAACTAGCTACTAGGGTTTACAGAAGTAAGTAATTGATGCATAAATCCACTTCCGGGGCCCACTTGGTGTATGTTTAGGCTGAGCTTGGTCTATCCACGAGCTGAGGCTTTTCTTGGAGTTGAACTCCAAGTTATAACGTGTTTTGGGCGTTCAACTCCGGATCATGACGTGTTTCTGGCGTTTAACTCGAGACAGCAGCATGTACTTGGCGTTCAACGCCAAGTTACGTCGTCAATTTCCGAATAAAGTATGGACTATTATATATTGCTGGAAAGCTCTGGATGTCTACTTTCCAACGCCGTTGAGAGCGCGCCATTTGGAGTTCTGTAGCTCCAGAAAATCCATTTTGAGTGCAGGGAGGTCAGATTCCAACAGCATCAGCAGTCCTTTTGTCAGCCCTTTTCAGAGTTTTGCTCAAGTCCCTTGGTGGATGAAATTGTGATCACATACTCTTTGTATTTGTATGAAATTTAATAATTGGCTCTATTTGAAGTCACAACTCCGTTCAACTAACCAGCAAGTGCACTGGGTCGTCCAAGTAATACCTTACGTGAATAAGGGTCGATCCCACAGAGATTGTTGGTATGAAGCAAGCTATGGTCATCTTGTAAATCCCAGTTAAGTGGACTCATAAAGTCAAATGTGATTAGATTGGATAAATAAAGATAAATAAAATAAAAAGGGATAGAAATACTTATGTAAATCAATAGTGGGAATTTCAGATAGGCATATGGAGATGCTGTACTCCTCTTGGATCTTTACTTTCTTATTGCATTCATCCAATCCTTCTTACTCCTTTCCATGGCAAGCTGTATGTAGGGCATCACCGTTGTCAATGGCTACATCCCATCCTCTCAGTGAAAACGTTCCTATGCTCTGTCACAGCACGGCTAATCATCTGTCGGTTCTCAATCAGGTTGGAATAGAATCCCTTGATTCTTTTGCGTTTGTCATCACGCCCAGCCTTCAGGAGTTTGAAGCTCGTCACAGTCATTCAATCCCAGAATCCTACTCGGAATACCACAGACAAGGTTTAGACTTTCCGGATCCTCATGAATGCCGCCATCTATCTAGCTTATACCACGAAGATTCTGTTGGGGAATCTAAGAGATATGCGCCCGGCCTAAGGTAGAACGGAAGTGGTTGTCAATCACGCGCGTTCATAGGTGAGAATGATGATGAGTGTCACGGATCATCACATTCATCAAAGTTAAGTGCAACGTATATCTTGGAATAAGAATAAAAGAGAATTGAATAGAAAGTAATAGTAATTGTATTGAAACTTGAGGTACAGCAGAGCTCCACACCCTTAATCTATGGTGTGCAGAAACTCCACCGTTGAAAATACATAAGTGAAAGGTTCAGGCATGGCCGAGAGGCCAGCCCCCAAAACGTGATCACAGGATTCAAAATACAATCCAGGATGTCTAATACAATAGATAAATGTCCTATATATACTAGACTAGCTACTAGGGTTTACATGAGTAAGTAATTGATGCATAAATCCACTTCCGGGGCCCACTTGGTGTATGCTTGGGCTGAGCTTGATCAATCCACGAGTAGAGGCATTTCTTGGCGTCAAACTCCAGGTTATGACGTGTTTTGGGCGTTCAACTCCGGATGATGACGTTTTTCTGGCGTTTAACTCTAGACAGCAGCATGAACTTGGCGTTCAACGCCAAGTTACGTCGTCATTCTTCGAATAAAGTATGGACTATTATATATTGCTGGAAAGCTCTGGATGTCTACTTTCCAACGCCGTTGAGAGCGCGCCAATTGGAGTTCTGTAGCTCCAGACAATCCATTTCGAGTGCAGGGAGGTCAGATTCCAACAGCATCAGCAGTCCTTTTGTCAGCCTTCTTCAGAGTTTGCTCAAATCCCTCAATTTCAGCCAGAATTTACCTGAAATCACAGAAAAACACACAAACTCATAGTAAAGTCCAGAAATGTGAATTTAACATAAAAACTAGTGAAAACATCCCTAAAAGTAGCTCAAACTTACTAAAAACTATATGAAAACAATGCCAAAAAGCGTATAAATTATCCGCTCATCACAACACCAAACTTAAATTGTTGCTTGTCCCCAAGCAACTGAAAATCAAATAGGATAAAAGAAGAGAATATACTATAAATTTCAGAATATCAATGAATATTAATTTAATTAGATGAGCGGGACTTGTAGCTTTTTGCTCCTGAATAGTTTTGGCATCTCACTTTTTTCCTTTGAAGTTCAGAGTGATTGGCGTCTCTGGGAACTTAGAATTTTGGATAGTGTTATTGACTTTCCTAGTTAAGCATGTTGATTCTTGAACACAGCTACTTATGAGTCTTGGCTGTGGCCCTACGCACTTTGTCTTCCAGTATTACCACCGGATACACAAATGCCACAGACACATAACTGGGTGAACCTTTTCAGATTGTGACTCAGCTTTGCTAGAGTCCCCAGTTAGTGGTGTCCAGAGCTCTTAAGCACACTCTTTTGCTTTGGGTCACGACTTTAACCACTTAGTCTCAAGCTTTTCACTTGGACCTTCATGACACAAGCACATGGTTAGGGACAGCTTGATTTAGCCGCTTAGGCCTGGATTTTATTTCCTTGGGCCCTCCTATCCATTGATGCTCAAAGCCTTGGATCCTTTTCACCCTTGCCTTTTGGTTTTAAGGGCTATTGGCTTTTTCTACTGCTCCTTCTTTTTCTTTCTATTTTTTTCGCCACTTTTTTTTTCGCAAGCTTCCTTTTTCACTGCTTTTTCTTGCTTCAAGAATCAATTTCATGATTTTTCAGATCATCAATAACATTTCTCTTTGTTCATCATTCTTTCAAGAGCCAACAATTTTAACACTCATAAACAACAATATCAAAAGACATATGCACTGTTTAATCATTCATTCAGAAAGCAAGAAGTATTGTCACCACATCAATATAATTAAACTAAATTCAAGGATAAATTTGAAATTCATGTACTTCTTGTTCTTTTTTTTTTAAAAAAAAAAACATTTTTCATTTAAGAGAGGTGAAGGATTCATGGAATTATTCATAATCTTTAAGGCATGGTTACACACTAATGATCATGAAGTAGAGACACAAAACATAGATAAACATAATACTTAAAAACCGAAAACAGAAAGAAATAGAGAACAAGGAACGAATCCACCTCTAGTGGCGTCTTCTTCTTGAAGGACCAATGATGTTCTTCAACTCTTCTATGTCCCTTCCTTGCCTTTGTTGCTCCTCCCTCATTGCTCTTTGATCTTCTCTTATTTCTTGGAGAATGATGGAGTGCTCATGGTGTTCCACCCTTAATTGCTTCTAATATTTGTGTGGAGGACAACTTATCCCCTGAGGTATCTCAGGGATCTCTTGATTTGCAGCCACATGTTCTAACCAACTGAGCTATTCCAGCTTATATATGAGTCTTTCCATCTCCCAAGACTCAGAGGTGGAAGCCTTTGTCTTTCCTTTGAGGTTTCTCTGGCCTTAGGTGCCATTAATGGTAATGGAAAAGCAAAAAGCTATGCTTTTACCACACCAAACTTAAAATATTGCTCGCCCTCGAGCAAGAAAAGAAAGAAGAGAAGAGGAAGAAGATGGAGGTGAGTGAGGGGAGATGGATTCGGCTATATGGGTGGGGTTGGGTGGGAAAGAGGAGGTTGATGTGAATGGTGAATGGGGTGATTGATGAAGAAGATTGGGAATTGTGACATGGGGAATTCAAATCACAAAAATAGGATTAGGAGGGAAGGTGGGAATATGGTAGGTGGGGATCCTGTGGGGTCCACAGATCTTGAGGTGAAAAGAAATACCATTCCTTCACCATATAGGCATGAAAAATGCCTTCATGCATCATTCTGGCGTTCAAACGCCCATTGGTGCATGTTCTGGGCGTTCAACGCCCATGTGATGCATGTTTCTGGCGTTGAACGCCAGTTTCATGCTTGTTCCTGGCGTTCAGCGCCAGTTTGTCCTCTCTGTGCACCATCCTGGCGTTTAACGCCAGGTTGTTGCTTGTTTTGGGCGTTCAGCGCCAGAATGGTGCTCTGTTCTGGCGTTAAACGCCGGCCAGATGCACCTTCTGGGCGTTGAACGCCAGCCCGTGCGTCCTCCAGGGTGAAAAATTTTTTTCTTCTGTTTTTGACTCTGTTTTTAATTTTTTTGATTTTTTCGTGACTCCTCATGATCATGTACCTAATTAAACACAAAAATAACAAAGAAACAAAATAAAATAAAATTAGATAAATAAAATTGGGTTGCCTCCCAACAAGCGCTTCTTTAATGTCAATAGCTTGACAGTGGCTCTCATGGAGCCACAAGATGATCAGGTCAATGTTAGTGTGTGGTCTCCACACCAAACTTAGAGTTTGGGTATGGAGTTTGAACACCAAACTTAGAGTTTGGTTGTGGCCTCACAACACCAAACTTAGAGTTTGACTGTGTGGGCTCTTCTTGACTCTGAACTGAGAGAAGCTCTTCATGCTTACTCTCTTTTGTCACAGAGGGATGGCCCTGTGCCTTAAACACAAGGTAGTCCCCATTCAATTGAAGGACTAACTCACCTCTGTTGACATCTATCACAGCTTCTGCTGTGGCTAGGAAAGGTCTTCCTAGGATGATGCATTCATCATCTTCCTTCCTAGTGTCTAGGATTATGAAATCAGCAGGGATGTAAAGGCCTTCAACCTTTACTAACACGTCCTCTACTATTCCATAAGCTTGTCTCACTGACTTGTCTGCCAGTTGTAATGAGAACAAGGCAGGTTGTACCTCAATGATCCCTAACTTCTCCATTACAGAGAGTGGCATCAGATTTATCCCTGACCCTAGATCACATAGAGCTTTGAAAAAGTTCATGGTGCCAATGGTACAAGGTATTAAGAACTTGCCAGGATCTTGCTTCTTTTGAGGTAGAGTTTTCTGAATCCAAGTATCTAGTTCACTAATGAGCAAGGGAGGTTCACTTTCCCAAGTCTCATTACCAAATAACTTGGCATTCAGCTTCATGATAGCTCCTAAGTATTGAGCAACTTGCTCTCCAGTCACATCTTCATCCTCTTCAGAGGATGAATATTCTTCAGAGCTCATGAATGACAGAAGGAGATTTAATGGAATCTCTATGGTCTCTGTATGAGCCTCAGATTCCTCAGGATCCTTAATAGGAAACTCCTTCTTGCTTGAGGGACGTCCCAGGAGGTCTTTCTCACTAGGATTTTCATCCTCCTCCTCCCTAGTGCATTCGGCCACTTTGATTAAATCAATGGCCTTGCACTCTCCTTTTAGATTTTCTTCTGTATTGCTTGGGAGAGTACTGGGAGGAGTTTCAATGACTTTCTTACTCAGCTGGCCCACTTGTGCCTCCAAATTTCTAATGGAGGATCTTGTTTCATTCATGAAACTGAAAGTGGCCTTTGACAGATCAGAGACTATATTGGCTAAATTAGAAGTGTTTTGTTCAGAATTCTCTGTCTGTTGCTGAGAAGATGATGGATATGGCTTACTATTACTCAGCCTGTTGCGTCCACCATTGTTAAAGCCTTGTTGAGGCTTTTGTTGATCCTTCCAGGAGAAATTTGGATGATTTATCCATGATGGGTTATAAGTGTTTCCATAAGGTTCACCCATGTAATTGACCTCTGCCATGGCAGGGTTCTCAGGATCATAAGCTTCTTCAGAAGCTGCCTCTCTAGTACTGTTGGATGCATGTTGCAATCCATTCAGATTTTGAGAGATTATGTTGACCTGTTGAGTCAACATTTTGTTCTGAGCCAATATGGCATTCAGAGCATCAATTTCAAGAACTCCTTTTTTCTGAGGTACCCCATTATTCACGGAATTCCTCTCAGAGGTGTACATGAACTGGTTGTTTGCAACCATGTCAATGAGTTCTTGAGCCTCTTCAGGCATTTTCTTCAGGTGAATAGATCCACCTGCAGAATGATCCAATGACATTTTCGAAAATTCAGAGAGACCATAATAGAATATATCTAATAGGGTCCATTCTGAAAACATGTCAGATGGACATCTTTTGGTCAGCTGCTTGTATCTTTCCCAAGCTTCATAGAGGGATTCACCATCTTTTTGTTTGAAGGTTTGAACATCCACTCTCAGCTTGCTCAGCTTTTGAGGAGGAAAGAATTTATCCAAGAAGGCAGTGACCAGCTTATCCCAGGAGTCCAGGCTATCCTTAGGTTGTGAATCCAACCATACTCTAGCTCTGTCTCTTACAGCAAAAGGGAAAAGCATGAGTCTGTAGACTTCAGGATCAACTCCATTCGTCTTTACAGTCTCACAGATCTGCAAGAACTCAGTTAAAAACTGATAAGGATCTTCAGATGGAAGTCCATAAAACTTGCAGTTTTGTTGCATTAATGCAACTAGTTGAGGCTTAAGCTCAAAGTTATTGGCTCCAATGGCAGGAATGGAGATGCTTCTTCCATCAAACTTGGATGTTGGCTTTGTGAAGTCACCAAGCATTCTCCTTGCATTATTATTATTATTATTATTTTCGGCTGCCATCTCCTTCTCCTGTTCGAAAATTTCTGAAAGGTTATTTTTGGATTGTTGTAATTTAGCTTCTCTTAATTTTCTCTTCAGAGTCCTTTCAGGTTCTGGATCAATTTCAACAAGAGTGCCTTTTTCCCTGTTCCTGCTCATATGAAAGAGAAGAAAACAAGAAAAGAAAGAGGAATCCTCTATGTCACAGTATAGAGATTCCTTTATGTTAGTAGAAGAAGATAGGGGTATAAGGAAGAAGAGGGAAGGATTCGGATTTTTGGATGAAGAAAGGTGAAGAGAAGTGTTAGTAATTAAATAATTAAATAGAAGAAGAGAGGTGAAGAGAAAGTTCGAAAATAATTTTGAAAAAGGGGTTAGTAATTTTCGAAAATTAAAGATAAGATAAGATTAAAATTAAAAATCAAAACAAAAAGAATTTTTGAAAAAGAGAGGGAGAATTTTCGAAAATTAGAGAGGGAAAATTAGTTAGGTGGTTTTGAAAAAGATAAGAAACAAACAAAAAGTTAGTTAGTTGATTGAAAAAGATTTGAAATCAAGTTTTTTTTTTTTTAAAAAAGATAAGAAGATAAGAAGTTAGATAAGATATTTTGAAATCAAATTTTGAAAAAGTTAAAATTTTTGAAAAAGATAAGATAAAAGATAGAAAGATATATTTGAAAAAGATATTTTGAAAAAGATTTAATTTTAAAAATTGACTTGACTAACAAGAAACTACAAGATAAGATTCTAGAACTTAAAGATTGAACCTTTCTTAACAAGAAAGTAACAAACTTCAAATTTTTGAACCAATCACATTAATTGTTAGCTAATTTTCGAAAATTTGATATAAAGATAAGAAAAAGATTTTTGAAAATATTTTGAAAAATAATTTTGAAATTTTCGAAAATAATAAAAAAGATGAAAAAGATATGATTTTTGAAAAAGATTTTGAAAAGATAAGATTTTTAAAATTGAAATTTTGATTTGACTTGTAGGAAACAACTAATTTTGAAAATTTTTGACCAAGTCAACCCAAAATTTCGAAAATTTGGAGGAAAATAAGGAAAAGATATTTTTTTGATTTTTTGAATATTTTAATTATGAGAAAGAAAAACAACAAAAATACTCAATGCATGAAATTTTTTAGATCAAAACAATGAATGCCTGCAAGAATGCTATGAATGTCAAGATGAACACCAAGAACACTTTGAAGATCATGATGAACATCAAGAACATTATTTTGAAAAATTTTTGATGCAAAGAAAACATGCAAGACACCAAACTTAAAAAATTTTTAATGCTTGAAAAATATGAATGCAAAAATGCACATGAAAAACAAGAAAAGACACAAAACAAGAAAACATCAAGATCAAACAAGAAGACTTATCAAGAACAACTTGAAGATCATGAAGAACACTATGAATGAATGAGATTTTCGAAAAATGCAAGAAAAATTTTTAAAAGCATGCAATTGACACCAAACTTAAAAATTGACTCAAGACTCAAACAAGAAACACAAAATATTTTTGATTTTTATGATTTTCTAATTTTTTTGTATTTTTATTAATTTTTTTCGAAAATAAAGTTTAGAAAAACGAAAAATAAAAGAAAAATTTTAAAAAAGATTTTTGAAAAAAAAAAATTTTTGAAAAGAAAATTACCTAATCTGAGCAACAAGATGAACCGTCAGTTGTCCATACTCGAACAATCCCCGGCAACGGCGCCAAAAACTTGGTGGACGAAATTGTGATCACTATTCTTTGATTTGCATTCATTGTAAAATTATGGAATTTAGAAATTGGCACGAGTGGACACAACTCCGTTCAACTAACCAGCAAGTGTACTGGGTCGTCCAAGTAATAAACCTTATGCGAGTAAGGGTCGATCCCACAGAGATTGTTGGTATGAAGCAAGCTATGGTCACCTTGTAGATCTCAGTTAGTGATTGGAATCATAGAGTCAAATGGAATTAAATTGGATAAATAAAATAAATAAAAGGGATAAGAATACTTATGCAGATTCATTGGTGAGAATTTCAGACAAGCGAATGGAGATACTGTATGGCTCAAGAACGCCTGCTTTCCCACTGCTTTAACTCAATCCTTCTTACTCTTTTCCATGGCAAGCTGTATGTAGGGCATCACCGTTGTCAATGGCTACATCCCATCCTCTCAGTGAAAACGTTCCTATGCTCTGTCACAGCACGGCTAATCATCTGTCGGTTGTCAATCAGGTTGGAATAGAATCCCTTGATTCTTTTGCGCTTGTCATCACGCCCAGCCTTCAGGAGTTTGAAGCTCGTCACAGTCATTCAATCATAGAGTCCTACTCGGAATACCACAGACAAGGTTTAGACTTTCCGGATCCTCATGAATGCCGCCATCTATCTAACTTATACCACGAAGATTCTGTTGGGGAATCTAAGAGATACACATTCAAGCTCTGTTGCATGTAGAACGGAAGTGGTTGTCAATCACGTGCGTTCATGAGTGAGAATGATAATGAGGGTTACTTATCATCACATTCATCATGTTCTTGGGTACGAATGAATATCTTGGAATAAGAATAAGAGAGATTTGAATAAAAGAAAATAGAATTGCATTAATACTTGAGGTACAGCAGAGCTCCACACCCTTAATCTATGGTGTGCAGAAACTCCACCGTTGAAAATACATAAGCAAAGGGTTCAGGCATGGCCGAATGGCCAGCCCCCATGTGGTCACAAGACCGAATGATCAAAGACCTCTAATACAATAGATAAATGTTCTATTTATAATAAACTAGCTCCTAGGGTTTACATGAGTAAGTAATTGATGCATAAATCCACTTCCGGGGCCCACTTGGTGTATGTTTGGGCTGAGCTTGATTAATCCACGAGATGAGGCTTCTCTTGGAGTTGAACTCCGAGTTATGACGTGTTTTGGGCGTTCAACTCCGGATCATGACGTTTTTCTGGCGTTTAACTCCAGACAGCAGCTTGTACTTGGCGTTCAACGCCAAGTTACGTCGTCATTCTTCGAATAAAGTATGGACTATTATATATTGCTGGAAAGCTCTGGATGTCTACTTTCCAACGCCATTGAGAGCGCGCCAATTGGAGTTCTGTAGCTCCAGAAAATCCATTTCGAGTGCAGGGAGGTCAGATTCCAACAGCATCAGCAGTCCTTTTGTCAGCCTTCTTCAGAGTTTTGCTCAAGTCCCTCAATTTCAGCCAGAATTTACCTGAAATCACAGAAAAACACACAAACTCATAGTAAAGTCCAGAAATGTGAATTTAACATAAAAACTAGTGAAAACATCCCTAAAAGTAGCTTAAACTTACTAAAAACTACCTAAAAACAATGCCAAAAAGCGTATAAATTATCCGCTCATCACAACACCAAACTTAAATTGTTGCTTGTCCCCAAGCAACTGAAAATCAATTAGGATAAAAAGAAGAGAATATACTATAAATTTCAGAATATCAATGAATATTAATTTAATTAGATGAGCGGGACTTGTAGCTTTTTGCTCCTGAATAGTTTTGGCATCTCACTTTTTCCTTTGAAGTTCAGAGTGATTGGCGTCTCTGGGAACTTAGAATTTTGGATAGTGTTATTGACTTTCCTAGTTAAGCATGTTGATTCTTGAACACAGCTACTTATGAGTCTTGGCCGTGGCCCTAAGCACTTTGTTTTCCAGTATTACCACCGGATACATAAATGCCACAGACACATAACTGGGTGAACCTTTTCAGATTGTGACTCAGCTTTGCTAGAGTCCCCAGTTAGTGGTGTCCAGAGCTCTTAAGCACACTCTTTTTTGCTTTGGATAACGACTTTAACCACTCAGTCTCAAGCTTTTCACTTGGACCTTCATGACACAAGCACATGGTTAGGGACAGCTTGATTTAGCCGCTTAGGCCTGGATTTTATTTCCTTGGGCCCTCCTATCCATTGATGCTCAAAGCCTTGGATCCTTGCTACCCTTGCCTTTTGGTTTTAAGGGCTATTGGCTTTTTCTGCTTGCTTTTTCTTTTTCTTTCTATAATTTTTTTCGCCACTTTTTTTTTTTCGCAAGCTTCCTTTTTCACTGCTTTTTCTTGCTTCAAGAATCAATTTCATGATTTTTCAGATCATCAATAACATTTCTCTTTGTTCATCATTCTTTCAAGAGCCAACAATTTTAACACTCATAAACAACAAGATCAAAAATATGCACTGTTCAATCATTCATTCAGAAAACAAAAAGTATTGTCACCACATTAATATAATTAAATTAAATTCAATAATAATTTCGAAAATTATGTACTTCTTGTTCTTTTGAATTAAAACATTTTTCATTTAAGAAAGGTGAAGGATTCATGGAATTATTCATAATCTTTAAGGCATGGTTACATACTAATGATCATGAAGTAGAGACACAAAACATAGATAAACACAACATTAAAAACAGAAAACAGAAAGAAATAAAGAGCAAGGAATGAATCCACCTGAGTGAGGGTGATGCCTTCTTGAAGGTCCAATGGTGCTTTTTGAGCTCCTCTATGTCTCTTCCTTGCTTCTGTTGAATGATTCCTAGTAATTTTGGTGTTTCTACCCTTAGTTGCTTCCAATATTTGTGTGGAGGATAACTTATTCCCTGAGGTATCTCAGGGATCTCTTGATTTGCAGCCACATGTTCTACCACTGAGCTATGACGGCTTATATTAGTCTTTCCATCTCCCATGACTCAGAGGTGGAATCTTTTGTCTTTTTCCTTGTTCCTGCTCATATAGGGAAGAAGAGAACAAGAAAAGAAAGTGGAATCATCTATGTCACAGTATAGAGATTCCTTTATGTTAGTAGAAGAAGAAAGGGAAGAAGAGTGAAGAAGAATGGGTAAGGATAGAGGAGGGAAGGATTCGGATTTTTGGATGAAGAAAGGTGAAGAGAAGTGTTAGTAATTAAATAATTAAATAGAAGAAGAGAGGTGAAGAGAAAGTTCGAAAATAATTTTGAAAAAGGGGTTAGTAATTTTCGAAAATTAAAGATAAGATAAGATTAAAATTAAAAATTAAAACAAAAAGAATTTTTGAAAAAGAGAGGGAGAATTTTTGAAAATTAGAGAGGGAAAAGTAGTTAGGTGGTTTTGAAAAAGATAAGAAACAAACAAAAAGTTAGTTAGTTGATTGAAAAAGATTTGAAATCAAATTTGAAAAAGATAAGAAGATAAGAAGTTAGATAAGATATTTTGAAATCAAATTTTGAAAAAGATAAAATTTTTTTGAAAAAGATAAGATAAAAGATAAAAAGATAAGATAAAAATTTTAATAAAAAGATATTTTGAAAAAGATTTAATTTTTAAAAAGACTCAACTAACAAGAAACTACAAGATAAGATTCTAGAACTTAAAGATTGAACCTTTCTTAACAAGAAAGTAACAAACTTCAAATTTTTTGGACCAATCACATTACTTGTTAGCTAATTTTTCGAAAATTTGATATAAAGATAAGAAAAAGATTTTTGAAAATACTTTGAAAAATAATTTTGAAATTTTCGAAAAAAATGATAAAAAAAATGAAAAAGATATGATTTTTGAAAAAGATTTTAAAAAGATAAGATTTTTAAAATTGAAATTTTGACTTGACTTGTATGAAACAACTAATTTTGAAAATTTTTGACCAAGTCAACCCAAAATTTCGAAAATTTGGAGGGAAATAAGGAAAAGATATTTTTTTTGATTTTTGAATTTTTAAAGATGAGAGAGAAAAACAACAAAAACACTCAATGCATGAAATTTTTAGATCAAAACAATGAATGCATGCAAGAATGCTGTGAATGTCAAGATGAACACCAAGAACACTTTGAAGATCATGATGAACATCAAGAACATATTTTTGAAAAATTTTTAATGCAAAGAAGACATGCAAGACACCAAACTTAAAAATTTTTAATGCTTGAAAAATATGAATGCAAAAATGCACATGAAAAACAAGGAAAGACACAAAATAAGAAAACATCAAGATCAAACAAGAGGACTTATCAAGAACAACTTGAAGATCATGAAAAACACTATGAATGAATGAGATTTTCGAAAAATGCAAGAAAAATTTTTAAAAGCATGCAATTGACACCAAACTTAAAAATTAACACAAGACTCAAACAAGAACACAAAATATTTTTGATTTTTTTATGATTTTCTAATTTTTTTGTATTTTTATTACTTTTTTCGAAAATATTTTTGGAAAAACGAAAAATAAAAGAAAAATTTTTGAAAAAGATTTTTGAAAAGAAAATTACCTAATCTGAGCAACAAGATGAACCGTCAGTTGTCCATACTCGAACAATCCCCGGCAACGGCGCCAAAAACTTGGTGTTGTTGCCGGATCAACTTGGTGCTGTGGTTGCACGTAATTGTAATTCAAATAGTCCCCGGCAACGGTGCCAAGTTTTTGGCGCCGTTGCCGGGGATTGTTCGAGTATGGACAACTGACGGTTCATCTTGTTGCTCAGATTAGGTAATTTTCTTTTCAAAAATCTTTTTCAAAATTTTTTCTTTTTATTTTTCGTTTTTCCAAACTATATTTTCGAAAAAATTAAAATAAAAATACAAAAAAATCATAAAATCATAAAAATCAAAAATATTTTGTGTTTCTTGTTTGAGTCTTGTGTTAATTTTTAAGTTTGGTGTCAATTGCATGCTTTTAAAATTTTTCTTGCATTTTTTCGAAAATCTCATGCATTCATAGTGTTCTTCATGATCTTCAAGTTGTTCTTGATAAGTCCTCTTGTTTGATCTTGATGATTTCTTGTTTTGTGTCTTTTCTTGTTTTTCATGTGCACTTTTGCATTCATATTTTTCATGCATTAAAAATTTCTAAGTTTGGTGTCTTGCATGTTTTCTTTGCATCAAAAATTTTTCAAAATAATGTTCTTGATGTTCATCATGATCTTCAAAGTGTTCTTGGTGTTCATCTTGACATTCATAGCATTCTTGCATGCATTCATTGTTTTGATCTAAAAAATTTCATGCATTGAGTATTTTTGTTGTTTTTCTTTCTCATAATTAAAATATTCAAAAAATCAAAAAATATCTTCTCCTTATTTTCCTCCAAATTTTCGAAATTTTGGGTTGACTTGGTCAAAAATTTTTAAAATTAGTTGTTTCTTACAAGTCAAGTCAAAATTTCAATTTTAAAAATCTTATCTTTTCAAAATCTTTTTCAAAAATCATATCTTTTTCATTTTTTTTATTATTTTCGAAAATTTCAAAAATCTTTTTCAAAATATTTTCAAAATCTTTTTCTTATCTTTTATATCTAATTTTCGAAAATTAACTAACAAGTAATGTGATTGGTTCAAAAATTTGAAGTTTGTTACTTTCTTGTTAAGAAAGGTTCAATCTTTAAGTTCTAGAATCTTATCTTGTAGTTTCTTGTTAGTTAAGTAATTTTAAAAATTAAATCTTTTTCAAAATATCTTTTTCTTAAAAATCTTTTTATCTTTTTATCTTATCTTTTTCAAAAACTTTATCTTTTTCAAAATTTGATTTCAAAATATCTTATCTAACTTCTTATCTTCTTATCTTTTTCAAAATTTGATTTCAAATCTTTTTCAAATCAACTAACTAACTTTTTGTTTGTTTCTTATCTTTTTCAAAACCAACTAACTACCTATCCCTCTCTAAATTTCGAAAATTCTCCCTCTCTTTTTCAAAAATTCTTTTTGTTTTAAATTTTAATTTTAATTATATTTTGTCTTTGATTTTCGAAAATTACTAACCTCTTTTTCAAAAATTATTTTCGAAATTTCTCTTCTCTTCTCTTATTCTATTTAATTTATTTATTTACTAACAATTCTCTTCACTTCTCTTCATCTCAAATCACCACCCCTATCCTTACCCATTCTTCTTCACTCTTCTTCCCTTTCTTCTTCTACTAACATAAAGGAATCTCTATACTGTGACATAGATGATTCCACTTTCTTTTCTTGTTCTCTTCTTCCCTATATGAGCAGGAACAAGGAAAAAGACAAAAGATTCCACCTCTGAGTCATGGGAGATGGAAAGACTAATATAAGTCGTCATAGCTCAGTGGTAGAACATGTGGCTGCAAATCAAGAGATCCCTGAGATACCTCAGGGGATAAATTATCCTCTACACAACTATTGGGAGCAAATAATGATAAAAACACCAAAATCACTAGGGATCATGCAACAGAAGCAAGGAAGAGACATAAAGGAGCTCAAAAAGCACCATTGGATCTTCAAGAAGGCGCCACCCTCACTCAGGTGGACTCATTCCTTGTTCTAAAATTTTTTTTTCTACTTTTCGTTTTTTTTATATGTTTATCTACTTCATGATCATTAGTATGTAGTAACTATGCCTTAAAGATTATGAATAATTCCATGAATCCTTCACCTCTCTTAAATGAAAAATGTTTTAATTCAAAAGAATAAGAAGTACATAAATTTCGAATTTATCCTTGAATTTAATTTAATTATATTGATGTGGTGACAATACTTTTTGTTTTCTGAATGAATGATTGAACAGTGCATATGTCTTTTGATATTGTTGTTTATGAGTGTTAAAATTGTTGGTTCTTGAAAGAATGATGAACAAAGAGAAATGTTATTGATGATCTGAAAAATCATGAAATTGATTCTTGAAGCAAGAAAAAGCAGTGAAAAAGGAAGCTTGCGAAAAAAAAGTGGCGAAAAAAATAGAAAGAAAAAGAAGGAGCAGTAGAAAAAGCCAATAGCCCTTAAAACCAATTGTTTCTGGATTGTTGTAATTTAGCTTCTCTTAATTTTCTCTTCAGAGTCCTTTCAGGTTCTGGATCAACTTCAACAAGAGTGCCCTTTTCCCTGTTCCTGCTCATATGAAAGAGAAGAAAACAAGAAAAGAAAAAGGGATCCTCTATGTCACAGTATAGAGATTCCCTTATGTTTGTAGAAGAAGAAAGGGGTAGAAGAAAGAAAAAGGATGGATTCAGATTTTTGGATGAAGAGAGGTGAAGAGAAGTGTTAGTAAATAATTAATTAAATAGAATAAGAGAAGAGAAGTGAATTTTCGAAAATAATTTTGAAAAAGGGGTTAGTAATTTTCGAAAATCAAAGACAAAATATAATTAAAATTAAAATTTAAAACAAAAAGAATTTTTGAAAAAGAGAGGGAGAATTTTCGAAAATTAGAGAGGGAAAAGTAGTTAGGTGGTTTTGAAAAAGATAAGAAACAAACAAAAAGTTAGTTAGTTGATTGAAAAAGATTTGAAATCAAATTTGAAAAAGATAAGAAGATAAGAAGTTAGATAAGATATTTTGAAATCAAATTTTGAAAAAGATAAAATTTTTGAAAAAGATAAGATAAAAGATAAAAAGATAAGATAAAAATTTTAATAAAAAGATATTTTGAAAAAGATTTAATTTTAAAAAGACTTAACTAACAAGAAACTACAAGATAAGATTCTAGAATTTAAAGATTGAACCTTTCTTAACAAGAAAGTAACAAACTTCAAATTTTTGAACCAATCACATTAATTGTTAGCTAATTTTCGAAAATTTGATAAAAAGATAAGAAAAAGATTTTGAAAATATTTTGAAAAAGATTTTTGAAATTTTCGAAATTTATAAAAAAAATGAAAAAGATATGATTTTTGAAAAAGATTTTGAAAAGATAAGATTTTTAAAATTGAAATTTTGACTTGACTTGTAAGAAACAACTAATTTTAAAAATTTTTGACCAAGTCAACCCAAAATTTCGAAAATTTGGAGGAAAATAAGGAAAAGATATTTTTTTGATTTTTTGAATTTTTAATTATGAAAGAGAAAAACAACAAAAATATTCAATGCATGAAATTTTTAGATCAAAACAATGAATGCATGCAAGAATGCTATGAATGTCAAGATGAACACCAAGAACACTTTGAAGATCATGATGAACATCAAGAATATTATTTTGAAAAATTTTTGATGCAAAGAAAACATGCAAGACACCAAACTTAAAAAATTTTTAATGCTTGAAAAATATGAATGCAAAAATGCACATGAAAAACAAGAAAAGACACAAAACAAGAAAACATCAAGATCAAACAAGAAGACTTATCAAGAACAACTTGAAGATCATGAAGAACACTATGAATGCATGAGATTTTCGAAAAAATGCAAGAAAAATTTTAAAAGCATGCAATTGACACCAAACTTAAAAATTAACACAAGACTCAAACAAGAAACACAAAATATTTTTGATTTTTATGATTTTATGATTTTTTTGTATTTTTATTTTAATTTTTTCGAAAATATAGTTTGGAAAAACGAAAAATAAAAAGAAAAAATTTTGAAAAAGATTTTTGAAAAGAAAATTACCTAATCTGAGCAACAAGATGAACCGTCAGTTGTCCATACTCGAACAATCCCCGGCAACGGCGCCAAAAACTTGGTGGATGAAATTGTGATCACATACTCTTTGTATTTGTATGAAATTTAATAATTGGCTCTATTTGAAGTCACAACTCCGTTCAACTAACCAGCAAGTGCACTGGGTCGTCCAAGTAATACCTTACGTGAATAAGGGTCGATCCCACAGAGATTGTTGGTATGAAGCAAGCTATGGTCATCTTGTAAATCCCAGTTAAGTGGACTCATAAAGTCAAATGTGATTAGATTGGATAAATAAAGATAAATAAAATAAAAAGGGATAGAAATACTTATGTAAATCAATAGTGGGAATTTCAGATAGGCATATGGAGATGCTGTACTCCTCTTGGATCTTTACTTTCTTATTGCATTCATCCAATCCTTCTTACTCCTTTCCATGGCAAGCTGTATGTAGGGCATCACCGTTGTCAATGGCTACATCCCATCCTCTCAGTGAAAACGTTCCTATGCTCTGTCACAGCACGGCTAATCATCTGTCGGTTCTCAATCAGGTTGGAATAGAATCCCTTGATTCTTTTGCGTTTGTCATCACGCCCAGCCTTCAGGAGTTTGAAGCTCGTCACAGTCATTCAATCCCAGAATCCTACTCGGAATACCACAGACAAGGTTTAGACTTTCCGGATCCTCATGAATGCCGCCATCTATCTAGCTTATACCACGAAGATTCTGTTGGGGAATCTAAGAGATATGCGCCCGGCCTAAGGTAGAACGGAAGTGGTTGTCAATCACGCGCGTTCATAGGTGAGAATGATGATGAGTGTCACGGATCATCACATTCATCAAAGTTAAGTGCAACGTATATCTTGGAATAAGAATAAAAGAGAATTGAATAGAAAGTAATAGTAATTGTATTGAAACTTGAGGTACAGCAGAGCTCCACACCCTTAATCTATGGTGTGCAGAAACTCCACCGTTGAAAATACATAAGTGAAAGGTTCAGGCATGGCCGAGAGGCCAGCCCCCAAAACGTGATCACAGGATTCAAAATACAATCCAGGATGTCTAATACAATAGATAAATGTCCTATATATACTAGACTAGCTACTAGGGTTTACATGAGTAAGTAATTGATGCATAAATCCACTTCCGGGGCCCACTTGGTGTATGCTTGGGCTGAGCTTGATCAATCCACGAGTAGAGGCATTTCTTGGCGTCAAACTCCAGGTTATGACGTGTTTTGGGCGTTCAACTCCGGATGATGACGTTTTTCTGGCGTTTAACTCTAGACAGCAGCATGAACTTGGCGTTCAACGCCAAGTTACGTCGTCATTCTTCGAATAAAGTATGGACTATTATATATTGCTGGAAAGCTCTGGATGTCTACTTTCCAACGCCGTTGAGAGCGCGCCAATTGGAGTTCTGTAGCTCCAGACAATCCATTTCGAGTGCAGGGAGGTCAGATTCCAACAGCATCAGCAGTCCTTTTGTCAGCCTTCTTCAGAGTTTGCTCAAATCCCTCAATTTCAGCCAGAATTTACCTGAAATCACAGAAAAACACACAAACTCATAGTAAAGTCCAGAAATGTGAATTTAACATAAAAACTAGTGAAAACATCCCTAAAAGTAGCTCAAACTTACTAAAAACTATATGAAAACAATGCCAAAAAGCGTATAAATTATCCGCTCATCATCCTTCAATTTCAGCCAGAAATTACCTGAAATCACAGAAAAACACACAAACTCATAGTAAAGTCCAGAAATGTGAATTTAACATAAAAACTAATGAAAACATCCCTAAAAGTAGCTTGAACTTACTAAAAACTACTTAAAAACAATGCCAAAAAGCGTATAAATTATCCGCTCATCACAACACCAAACTTAAATTGTTGCTTGTCCCCAAGCAACTGAAAATCAAATAGAATAAAAAGAAGAGAATATACTATAAATTCCAGAATATCAATGAATATTAATTATAATTAGATGAGCGGGACTTGTAGCTTTTTGCTTCTGAACAGTTTTGGCATCTCACTTTTTCCTTTGAAGTTTAGAATGATTGGCATCTCTAGGAACTTAGAATTTCAGATAGTGTTATTGATTCTCCTAGTTAAGTATGTTGATTCTTGAACACAGCTACTTTTTGAGTCTTGGCCGTGGCCCTAAGCATTTTGTTTTCTAGTATTACCACTGGATACATAAATGCCACAGACACATAACTGGGTGAACCTTTTCAGATTGTGACTCAGCTTTGCTAGAGTCCCCAGTTAGTGGTGTCCAGAGCTCTTAAGCACACTCTTTTGCTTTGGATCCTTTTTACCCTTGCCTTTTGGTTTTAAGGGCTATTGGCTTTTTCTGCTTGCTTTTTCTCTTTTTTTTCAAAATAATTTTTTTTTTCGTCAATTAATTTTTTAATTTTTTTCGCCATTCACTGCTTTTTTTTTGCTTCAAGAATCAAATTCATGATTTTTCAGATTGTCAATAACATTTCTCCTTGTTCATCATTCTTTTAAGAGCCAACAATTTTAACATTCATAAACAACAAGATCAAAAATATGCACTGTTTAAGCATTCATTCAGAAAGCAAGAAGTATTGTCACCACATCAATATAATTAAATTAAATTCAAGGATAAATTCGAAATTTATGTACTTCTTGTTCTTTTAAATTAAAACATTTTTCTTTTAAGAGAGGTGAAGGATTCATGGAATTATTCATAATCTTTAAGGCATAGTTACTACATACTAATGATCATGAAGTAGAGACACAAAATATAGATAAACATGAAGGATAAAAACCGAAAAAAAAAACAGAGAAAATAAGAACAAGGGATGAGTCCACCTGAGTGAGGGTGGCGCCTTCTTGAAGATCCAATGGTGCTTTTTGAGCTCCTTTATGTCTTTTCCTTGCTTCTGTTGCATGATCCCTAGTGATTTTGGTGTTTTTATCCTTATTTGCTCCCAATAGTTGTGTGGAGGATAATTTATCCCCTGAGGTATCTCAAGGATCTCTTGATTTGCAGTCAAATATTCTACCACTGAGCTATAAACCCTTTAGATGAGTCTTTCCATCTCCCATGACTCGGAGGTGGAAGCTTTTTGTCTTTCCTTTTTCTCTTTTTTTTTCTTTTTTTTTTGAGGTTTCTCTGAATTGTTGATTTTTAGTTTCTCTTGACTTCCTCTTCAGAGTCCTTTCAGGTTCATGATCTGCTTCAATAAGAATGTTCTTGTCCTTGCTCCTGCTCATATAGGGAGGAAGAGAACAAGAAAAGAAAGAGGAATCCTCTATGTCACAGTAAAGAGGTTCCTTATTGTTAGTAGAAGAAGAAAGGAATAAAAGTGGAGAATCCAATTACAATGGTGAGGATAGAGGCAGTGATTGGAGATGAAGAGAGGTGAAGAGAAGTGTTAGTAAATAAATAAAATAAATAGAAAGAGATGAGGGGGAGAGAAATTCGAAAATAATTTTGAAAAATGGGTTAGTAATTTTTGAAAATTAAAACTAAAATTTGAAACAATTAATTAATTAAAAAGAATTTTTGAAAGAGAGGGAGGTATTTTCGAAAATTAGAGAGGGAAAAGTAGTTAGATGGTTTTGAAAAAGATAAGAAACAAACAAAAAGTTAGTTAGTTGATTGAAAAAAAAGATATTAAAATCAATTTTGAAAAGATAAGAAGATAAGAAGTTAGAAAAGATATTTCTAAAAATTTTTTTGAAAAAGATAAAATTTTGAAAAAAATATGATATAAAAGATATGATTTAAAAAGATATGGTGTTGAAAAGATAAGATTGAATTTAGTTTTGAAAAAGATTTGAATTTTAAAATCACAATTAATGACTTGACTCACAAGAAATCACAAGATATGATTCTAGAACTTAAAATTTGAATCTTTCTTAACAAGTAACAAACTTGAAATTTTTGAATCAAAACATTAATTTTTGATGCAATTTTCGAAAATATGATGTAAAGATAAGAAAAAGATTTTGAAAATATTTTGAAAAATGATGAAAAAATGGAAAAGATATGATTTTTGAAAAAGATTTTAAAAAGATAAGATTTAAAAAGATAAGATATTTTTTTGATTTTTGAATTTTTTTTTTGATGAGAGTGAAAAACACTAAAAATACTCAATGCATGAAAATTTTGGATCAAAACACATGATGCATGCAAGAACACTATGAATGTCAAGATGAACACCAAGAACACTTTGAAGATCATGATGAACATCAAGAACATATTTTTGAAAAATTTTCAAGAAAAGAAAACATGCAAGACACCAAACTTAGAAATTTTTCATGTTTAGACTCTATAAATGCAAGAATGCATATGAAAAACACCATACAACACAAAACAAGAAAATATGAAGATCAAACAAGAAAGTTCATCAAGAACAACTTGAAGATCATGATGAACACTATGAATGCATGAATTTTTCGAAAATTTTATGCAAGAAAAAGATGAACATGCAATTGACACCAAACTTATGACTTGACACAAGACTCAAACAAGAAACACAAAATATTTTTGATTTTTATGATTTTCTAATTTTTTTTGTATTTTATTTGATTTTTTTCGTAAAATATATAGGAAAAATAAAATAAGAAATTCAAAATTTTTAATATGAATTCCAGGAATCTTCGCAATGTTAGTTTAAAGCTCCAGTCCAGGAATTAGACATGGCTTAATAGCCAGCCAAGCTTTTGTGAAAGCCCCGGTCCAAAACACTAGACATGGCCAATGGCCAGCCAAGCTTTAGCATACAGCTAATAATCAAATTAGCTTGCCTCTATGAAGATGGTTTTGAAGCCTCAGTCCAAAAGAATTTAGACATGGCTTTACAGCCAGCCAGGCTTCAACATGCTTTATGAAACTCTAGAATGCATATAAAAAAAATTTTTGAATAATTTTCGAAAATAGGGAGAAGATTTTGAAAAGATTTTCGAAACTTTTTTTTAATAAAATAAAAATTACCTAATCTGAGCAACAAGATGAACCGTCAGTTGTCCATACTCGAAAAATCCCCGGCAACGGCGCCAAAAACTTGGTGGGCAAAATCGTGATTCATTCTTTTCACTTCAACAATCCAAGGTAACGGCTCCAAAGACTTGGTGCACAGAACGATGGTCCAAAATTAACTTCACAGTCTCGCTCAACTAACCAGCAAGTGCACTGGGTCGTCCAAGTAATACCTTACGTGAGTAAGGGTCGATCCCACGGAGATTGTTGGTATGAAGCAAGCTATGGTCATCTTGTAAATCCCAGTCAGGAGGATAAAATTATGGAATTTAGAAAATCAAATATGATTCATAAAAATAAACAGAAAATAAAATGGATAGAGATACTTATGTAAATCAATAGTGGAAATTTCAGATAGGCGTATGGAGATGTTGTGCTCCTCTTGAATCTCTACTTTCTTATTTCATTCATCCAATCCTTCTTACTCCTTTCCATGGCAAGCTGTATGTAGGGCATCACCGTTGTCAATGGCTACATCCCATCCTCTCAGTGAAAACGTTCCTATGCTCTGTCACAGCACGGCTAATCATCTGTCGGTTCTCAATCAGGTTGGAATAGAATCCCTTGATTCTTTTGCGTTTGTCATCACGCCCAGCCTTCAGGAGTTTGAAGCTCGTCACAGTCATTCAATCCCAGAATCCTACTCGGAATACCACAGACAAGGTTTAGACTTTCCGGATCCTCATGAATGCCGCCATCTATCTAGCTTATACCACGAAGATTCTGTTGGGGAATCTAAGAGATATGCGCCCGGCCAAGAGTAGAACGGAAGTGGTTGTCAGTCACGCGCGTTCATAGGTGAGAATGATGATGAGAGTTACAGATCATCACATTCATCAAGGTGAAGTGCAACGTATATCTTAGATTAAGAATAAAATTGATTTGGATAGAAAATAATAGTAATTGCATTGAAACTTGAGGTACAGCAGAGCTCCACACCCTTAATCTATGGTGTGTAGAAACTCCACCGTTGAAAATACATAAGTGAGAGAGGTTCAGGCATGGCCGAATGGCTAGCCCCCAAAACGTGGTCACTGGATCAAAATACAATCCAGGGATCAAAACCAAGATGATAATATGATAGTAAAGAGTTCTATTTATAATAAACTAGCTACTAGGGTTTACAGAAGTAAGTAATTGATGCATAAATCCACTTCCGGGGCCCACTTGGTGTATGTTTGGGCTGAGCTTGGTCTATCCACGAGCTGAGGCTTTTCTTGGAGTTGAACTCCAAGTTATAACGTGTTTTGGGCGTTCAACTCCGGATCATGACGTGTTTCTGGCGTTTAACTCGAGACAGCATCATGTACTTGGCGTTCAACGCCAAGTTACGTCGTCAATTTCCGAATAAAGTATGGACTATTATATATTTCTGGAAAGCTCTGGATGTCTACTTTCCAACGCCGTTGAGAGCGCGCCATTTGGAGTTCTGTAGCTCCAGAAAATCCATTTTGAGTGCAGGGAGGTCAGATTCCAACAGCATCAGCAGTCCTTTTGTCAGCCCTTTTCAGAGTTTTGCTCAAGTCCCTCAATTTCAGCCAGAAATTACCTGAAATCACAGAAAAACACACAAACTCATAGTAAAGTCCAGAAATGTGAATTTAACATAAAAACTAATGAAAACATCCCTAAAAGTAGCTTGAACTTACTAAAATCTACCTAAAAACAATGCCAAAAAGCGTATAAATTATCCGCTCATCAATACACATCATTGGTTAGGAGTTCTCTTGGTGTTTGAGGTTGAATACGAGAAATGTAAACAAGCTTGCATAAAAGCAATGAGCAAATAACAAGTAGGCTAAGTAACACAAGAAATTGAACTAAACCAAGATGAATGACAATCAATCAATGTAAAAGCCTTGGCTAGGGTTGGAAATTGGAATTCATATCCTCATTGCCTCCAACAATTGTGATAAGAATTGGTTATTGCTCCACTTAGTTAACCTCTAACTATGAAGGAAAGTCAAGTGGAAATAATTAATTTGAGTTCTCAAGTCCTAGTCAAATCCTAGGAAAAGACTAGAGTTTGTGTCATTCAAGTCAATTAGCAATGTCCAATTATCAATCAACAAAAAGCTTTGACAATTCAAGTGTCTCCAATTATCCAACCCCTAAGCCAAAGGTGAAAATCTACTCCATAGCTATAGTTGATATTTTCTCAAACATTTGGTGAGCAATAATGAAAGGCATTGAGAGTGAGAAGAGAATTTGAATTCAAGCTATCTACTTCAAGCAATTAACAACAATCAAGCAATCAACAATAATGAACATGAAATTCCTCAATGCATTAATAGAAATCAAAGTAACAAGATCCAAATCCAAGATCTACAATGCTAGAGTAACAAGAAAACTAAATTATGAGTAGAAGAGTGAGATATACAAACTAGAACAATGTAGAATTGAAATTGAATTCAGATCTAACCAAAGGATCAAAGGGAATTGGAATTGAGAAAGCCAAAACCTATAGAAAAGTTAGAATTTCTCTCTCTAGAAACCTCCAAAACTAACTACCAGAATATCTGAATGTGTGTAATGATGTGTATGCTCTCAATCCCTTGGTCCTCTTAAGTCTTTTGGCGCCAAAATTGCTTCAGATTGGGCCCTCCAGGTCACATGAAATCGCCAGTCATGAATTCACTTAAAATGTCACGTGCCGAGTGTCACATGTACGCGTGGGTCACGCATACGTGTCCTTTGCATTTTGCGATCCACACGTACGTGCAAGGTATGCATACGTGATGAGCGAATATTTTATACACTTTTTGGTATTGTTTTCATATAGTTTTTAGTATGATTTAATTACTATGAGTTTGTGTGTTTTTCTGTGATTTCAGGTATTTTCTGGCTGAAATTGAGGGACCTGAGCAAAAATCTGATTCAGAGGCTGACAAAGGACTGCTGATGCTATTGGTTTCTGACCTCCCTGCACTCAAAATGGAATTTTTTATGCTACAGGAGTCCAAATGGTGAGCTCTTAATTACGTTGGAAAGTAGACATCCAGAGCTTTCCAGCAATATATAATAGTTTATACTTTTCTCGAGTTTAGATGACACAAACTGGCATTCAACACCAGCTTTCTGCCCTATTCTGGCGTTAAACGCTAGAAACAAGTTGCAAGCTAGAGTTAAACATAAGAAACAAGTTACAAACTGGCATTTAACTCCAAGAAAGACCTCTACACGTGAAAGCTTCAATGCTCAGCCCAAGTACACACCAAGTGGGCCCGGAAGTGGATTTCTGCATCATTTACTTATTTCTGTAAACCCTAGTAACTAGTCTAGTATAAATAAGACCTTTTATTATTGTACTAGACATCTTTGATTAGTTTTATGCGATCTTAGACTTTTATGGGGGCTGGCCATTCGGCCATGCCTGGACCATTATCACTTATGTATTTTCAACGGTGGAGTTTCTACACACCATAGATTAAGGTGTGGAGCTCTGCTGTTCCTCGAGTATTAATGCAAAGTACTATTGTTCTTCTATTCAATTCATGCTTATTTTTATTCTAAGATATTCATTCGCTCACAAGAACATGACGAATGTGATGATTAAGTGACACTCATCACCATTCTCACTCATGAACGTGTGATTGACAACTATTTCCGTTCTACATGAAAACAAGCTAGAATGTGTATTGACGTTAGGATTTTTGCCTGTAAACAATTTCATAAAAACAGTCGTGTTGTAGATATAGTCTCTAAATCGACAGAAATCCCTTCGTACAAACGTTTTGGTTGTCACAACTAACAAACCCCTTTTAAACTTCGGGTCGTCTTCTCAAGGAACTGCGAGGAAGGTTTGTTCTTATTATTGGTTATGAGTTTGTAAATTGGGGTTTTGAAAGTAAGGTGGGAATATGCTATATGACAAATAATTTAAATGGCAATTAAAAATGAATAAATACTGTAAAGCAAACTTTTGGGCAAGGTATGAGAAATTGGAGGTCCAACGTAGTTATCTCTCTCAACTATAAGGAAAGTTGAATCTAAACTCCACTTGGTCAACCTTTACTAAAGCAAAGGAAAGTCAAGGGACTAATTAAATTGAACTTTGAATCCTATTTATTTTCTAAGAAAAGGTTGGGATTACTTAAGTTCAGCTCAATTAGCAAGATAACGATTATCAAATATGTTGAGTTTAATAACTGTTGAGTTACTGATTTCTTAACCAAAACCAAAAGGGAAAAAAGTAAAATTGCTAGAATAATAGAGGTGACCTTAGATGGAAGGCAATAGTAACTTAAATTAAAGAGAACAATCTTAACTGAAAATACTTCAAATATCATTAATTCAAAATAGAGATCTGTAACATGGAATAATTCATAAATCAATTCAAATATTAAAAGCAAATAAATAAATAAAAGTAAACTTAAAATAAAAGAACATTAAACCTGGATCCAGAGTTACTCTCAAAACAAGAAGAAATCCTAAATCCTAAAGGGAGAGAGAGAATCTCTCTAAACTAAATCTAAATCATGAAAACTAGAAATTGGCGAGCTCTCCTTGAATGGATGCATTCCTCCACTTTATAACCTCTAATCTATGCTGTCTGTGCTTGAATCTGGGCCAAAAAGGGCTTCAGAAATCGCTGGGGGCGTATTCTGTGAATTATGATACGTGGCCTCTGTCACGCGTCCGCGTGGGTCACGCGGTCACATCATCTGGAGCTTTTCCTTGCCATGCGGTCGCGTCGGTCACGCGTCCGTGTCGTGGGTGTTCTACTTGAGGCGCGCGGTCGCGTCGCTGCTTCTTTGCTTCTGGCACGCGATCGCGTCGTCCATGCGATCGCGTGGATACCAGTTTCCTTAAAGCTCCATTTTGCCTTCTCCTTCCATTTTTGTATGTTTCCTTTTTCATCCTTTAAGTCATTCAGCCTTAGAAAACCTGAGACTACTCAACACACTAATCATGGCATCGAATGGAAATAAAGGTAATTAAAACAATTAATTTTAAAGCTTAGTAAACATGTTTTTCACAATATGACATAATAAGGAAGGGAAAGTAAAATCATGCAATTAATGTGAATAACTAGGTGAAGGATTGAATAAATCACTCAAATTAAGCACAAAAGAACTCATGAAATATGGGTTTATCAACCTCCCCACACTTAAACACTAGCATGTCCTCGTGCTAAATCCAACGTAAATAATTAAGGTTAAAGTGATGGAATGTTAGGAAATGCAACCTATTCTAAATGCATCTACCTAATGAGTCATGCAATTCTAATTTATCCCCTCATATATAAAGCCTACATGTAGTTAAATTATTTCGCATTCTCAAGGAGTTATATATACATATATAGCTAACCCTCAAATAATAACGCAAGTAAGATGAGAAAGAAAACATTAAAACTTACAAGACAATTATTAATTTGAATAGAGATAAATGTTAATGAGCTATTGAACCCTTACTGGATTTTGTGTTTACTCTCTAATCACTCAGTGTTTATTGGGTTAATCACTCTATTCTTCTTTTTATTCTTCCCTTCTATAACTTTGTTTTTTGTCTAACCAATCAACAATTATAGAACATAGTCATACCAAAACTCATGAGGTCTTTAATCAAGGTTGTAATGGGGTCAAGGTAAAGGTAAGGATATATGTATAAGGCTAAGTGAGCTAATAAGTGAATCCTTAATTAGACTAAGATCTCACCTAACATACATATTTAGTAAAATAATGCTTTTTTACCTATTCTCCCTATTTTCTCACTTTTGATGTGACATGCTGATGTTTCAGTTCTTGTTTTTATCCCATGTGCATTTATTTTTATTTTGCATTGGGGAGTTCTTTTTGTATCCCCTTATTTACATGCTTGAAAAATAACCTGTTTTTTTTTAATACACATGGTAATTTTAATTAATTTGAATTTTCATGAGCATGCTTCCCAAAATTTTTGAGTTGCTTTATTCTTTCTAATTTTTCTACCTTTTGTTTTTATCAACTATGTTCCCATAAGGTTTCCCACATTTTACTCTATTAATAATTTTCTATCTTAAGCTAACCAAGGATTCACTTGGGATTTTCTTTGTTTTTCTACTTAAGGATAGTAATTTGGCTAAATAGAATAAAGAGGTTTTAAAAGGCTCGAGGGGGCTAACAAAGGTGATGTAAAAGGTAGGCTAATCTGGGGTAAGTGAGCTAAAATCAAATAATGGCCTCAATCATTATTTTGGGATGTACCTATATTCTACAATCGGACATATAGACTAAAACAAAGTAAAGAACACCAGAATAAGAAAGAAGGTTGGAACACACAAGAATAAAAATTATGGTTTGAATGTAACCATACAGTTAAGCTCAAAACTCACAGGCTATATGTTCTATAGCTGAAAAATCATTTATCACTTATGTATGTCATGCAGGTTTAAAAATTCTCATTATTCTCTTAAAAAGTAATTTAGGGTAGCCTTTGAAATTTTAATGTTTCTCCTTGATAAAATGTTGTCAGTTTAACTACATCATGTAATGCTATATATACAAGGTTTTATGGATCTAAATTTATCATGTTCAAGTTCCTAGCTTACTCATTATTATTTTTGTCAATTTAAACTAAGCTATAATTAAGCTATCTTATGTCAAAAGGGTAAACTATACTAATTGATCCACTAATAAGTTAGAATTGCAACTAAACTAATGAACTAAATAACTTAAAATATGAACTAAAAATGCAAAATACAGAAAATAGAGTAATAATACACAAGTAGCAATGTATAAGTACTTAGAAAATAACAAATAAAAGAAAAAAAGAGAAAAATACAGAAAAGTATCCAAAATAAAAGAAAAGTATATAGTGGTTCACCAAGATAAATGCCAGAGATGGCGACCTCCCCACACTTAAAATGAAGCATCGTCCCCGATGCTCAATCAAGCCGGGTGTGAAGAAGTGTCATCACTGGTAGGGATGGTAGCTGGGGTCTCTGTGGTGGTGGTGGGCTGAGAGTCTGGCTGCTATAGAGGAGGGACGGACTGGACCGGGATCTCCGGGTCTGTAGCCTCAAGCTGATGTGGGACCTCCTGGTGTGGTGCAGGCTATTCTGCACCTGCCTGCTGATGAGTCTCTGCCTGGGGGTGAGGCTCCTCCTCGTGCTCATCCTCCTCCTCCTCTAATGGCTCTGATGGTGTGTCGGACTCGGAGGGGATGTCGGCGCCCTGTCTGATCATCAGCTTCAGTTGTGAATAACGTCGCCTACTGCGACGCTCCAGTCTCTCATACCGGCACTTGTTTCGGCGCTCCATCTGATCGAGCTGGCGAAATAGGCGGTGCACGAGGCGGTATACCGGCTCAGAGGCAGGTGGAGGTGCAGTGGTGGCAGCAGGTGCAAAAGTGGATGAAGAGGGTCTAGCAGACGGAGGGGCTGTCTCATCAGTAGCAGTGAAAGGTGGTGGTCTGTAGCCCAAAGCGAGGAAGTTCCTGCTGTGAGGAATGATCTTCCTGCAGTCCGCCGCTGGTGGTCTCTCATCGGCATCCTCCCATGGCACGTCAGCTCGACGGCCTAGCTGTGTAACCAGGTAAGAAAAGGGGAGGGTGCCTCGGACGTGGACCCTGGCCATATAAAGCCGGATAAAACGTGGTAAGTACAGGTCCTTACCCTCCAGCACACACCATAGGAGGGTGATCATGGTAGCCGGGATCTCTATCTCATGAGTACTTGGCATCACAAAGTTGCTCAAGATCTGATGCCAAAGCCGAGCCTCATCATTTAAGTACACTCTCTTGATCCCGCGAGGCATAGTGGTGTCCTGACCCATGTTCCTTGAGCTATCCGGGCCTTTACAGCATCCCAATCAAACCTCATCTGGCCCATGTCCTCCTCAGCCTTTGCATAACCATCAGGCTGGTCAGATTTGGCTGGGAGCCGGAGAATGTTCTCTATGGCCTCCTCAGTGACCAGAATTTGCTTTCCTCTCAGGTTTACTGCATCTAGGGTAGTAAGTAGTAGTTGCAATAGAATTCCCTTACCCAAGATGCATTGACCTCTGTCAGTGCTCTTTCCAGAAAGAACCAGCCTCTCTGCTTGATTTGCTCAGTGGTGTACTGCTGGAGGGCTTCTGGAATCCTCAGAATTCTCTCCAGGTATAGATTCCTGGAGTTTGTAAATACCGGGTACTTCAGCTCACAGTACCGGTTTGCAAATTTTATAGGATCAGTCGAAGGGAGCAGCTGGTCAGCTTTTTCCTGCGGTGTGAAGTTCTTCTCCCGCCAGGAGGAATCGTGCATGAGGTCAATAATGGACTGGGAGGAATCTCCTCGGTTGTGCTTTCCAGTAGCCTTGCCTTTCCCTTTTCTCTGTGAGACAAACATCTTGAAAAACAGAAAACCAGGGAATGGATAAAATAGGGAAGCAAAAGACAATATAAACAAAGGAAACTCAAAGCGGCAAGGGAGAATAAGGAAAATGAGTAAATGAAATGTGATGGAATATATGTTAAATGGAAGAAATAGTCAATATGCCAAGATGAGAAAGTTAGAGAAAGGGAAAATAATCAGACAAGAGAACAAAAGGGTTAGTATGGTAAAAAAGGAGATAGTAAAGTAAGTGCCATAGAAAAATTCCATATAACAAGGATTCAAAGGTAAGAATAGAAGTACTCATAATTGAATAAAGAAAACAGGGTGATGCTGATTCGAATAAAAAATAAAGAAGGCAAAAATTGGAAACAATGAATCACAAATGCAGTTTATGAACCAGGAAACAAAAAGGATAAGAAAGCTGGCCATAGCATTCATGAATTGGTTTGGGTAAAGTAGAGTAAATCAGAGTTTAGAAATGCCAAAGCAAAACAAGAATGAAAATAATTTTAAAAAATTTGGGCAGCATTCCGGCTAAAATTGGATTGTCCCGGAAAACAAACAGCAATCACAACAGTTTAAAAATAAAGCTGCATGTACATAGATGTAAAATAAATATAAAAACTCAATGTAACAGCAGCAACATACAAGAAATGTAGCATATGAATTAGGATCATAGCAGCACAGAGATGCACATAAGATAAAACAGAAGTAAGAACATTGCAAGTAAACAGACCTAGATCCACTAACCACAGCCTAAGCTACCTAACAACCTAAAAATCGACTAAGACTATCTATCCTAATCATGAACATAAACGGGAAAAAGAATACAGAAAAATGATGAATGGATAAAAAGGGCTGCGTATTGCGGAACCTGGTAAGCGGAAGGGGTGGAACAGGGAAGAAGGTGGCCGCGGTGGTGTCCGGCGCGGTGGTGGGGCACAGCGTTGCGGTGGCGGCAGAGGGGGGCGGTGGGAAAAAGAAGGAAGGAGAGAGAAGGGGAGGGGGTGATACGGTGATGGTGGCGGGTCGGCGGCGGCGTCTGGGTGATGGGGCGGAGGCGGCTGGGAGGTGGTGGGTGGTGGCTGGAAGGAGAGGAGGCAGAGAAGAGGAGAAGGGTTGGGGGTTGGGGGCTGCGTGAATGATAGGGTTCGTGTGGTTGGGGGGGTTATATTTTCGGATCCACGCGGCCGCGTGGGGCACGTAGTCGCATGGTTAGGGTGAAAAATGAGAGGGACACAATCGCGTGGGGAGCGCGATCGCATGAGAGGGGGAAAAGAGGGGTGACGCGATTGCCTGGGTCGCGCGATCGCGTCGCTAGAATTCGTGCTAAATGCACGACTCCAGTGCCGTTTCAGCGCAACTCTCTGTCTCCTTTTGGGGTGATGGGCAATCCATGCGACACGATCACGTCGCTCACGCGTTCGCGTGGGATTCGGTTTGGGTAAGTGACGCGATCGCATGGTGCATGCGATCGCGTGGGCCAATTTGTGCGAATTGCACAAGGGCCGCACGATTCCAGCCCAACTTTCTGTTCGTTGGATCCTTACGCCGATATGTATATCACACAGCCGCGTGCATCACGCGGTCGCATGTGTGGTATTTTTCACAATTTGACGCGATCGCATGGGGCATGTGGTCGTGTCGTGCACCTCTTTTTTTTTTAACTGAAAAATGTAGGATGCAGTGATTAACATGAATGCTATGCAAGATTCCAGGTTAATGTTAAGATGAAAAAGGAAAAATGAAAACAATAAACAAGAAATAAATTGAAAAATAAGTGACCATACCATGGTTGGTTGTCTCCCACCTAGCACTTTTAGTTAAAGTCCTTAAGTTGGACATTGGAAGAGCTTCTTGCTATGGCGGCTTATGTTTAAATTCGTCTAAAAATCTCCACCAATGCTTGGAATGCCAATAGCCTCTGGGGTCCCAAACTAGGCATGTGAAGCTTCTGAGCAGCTTCAAGCAGATTTTCAGGCTCCCGGGATGACAAATGTCAGGATAGAGTCCATGATTCCGAGCCTTGCTTTTAAATCCGCCTCCGTTTTGATCTACACATTTCCATTCGGGCGAGTTAAGAGGTAGAATCTCACCGTGGTGACCAAACGTCCCCCGAGATCCATGCAATTGAGCATGATACCAATCCGTGTACTTCGAGGTAAAGCGTGGAACCTTATTAAACCTTTTGCACCAGCTCTGAGTACGAGTCATTTCCCTCTTACTCTTAAAGCCACAAAGAGCTCTAAGCTGGCCATCTGTTTCAAGTAAACCATATTCAAGTGAAAAAATGCAGTTAAAAGTTAAGGATTGTACCCACTTGAAGCTTGTATTAGGTGGTAATGGCCTTGGGATAGGTGTTTTTGGTTCTGTAAGTTCTGTTTCCTTGTGCTGTTCTGTGAATTCCTCCACCTCCTTGCAAGGATCTTCAATTGTATCTGTATCCTGGTCAAAGTATTCTGTGTCTTCTTCATCACTTGAGTCATAGATTGGAGGTTGAGAGAAATCTACCTCCGCATCATCTTCATATTCACTTGGGGAAGATTCTTCGATCTCAGAGAATTCGCTTGCGGATTCAAGTTCATCACTAAGAGAACTAGACTTGTGACTATCATCATCAAGGGAAATTTCTTCCTGGATTATTCCGTCTGATTCCTCATAAACGACTTGCTCTGGAGATTGTACTTTATCCTCCTTAGCATCAACTGTGATGTCCTTGACGGGGTTCTCCTTAACTCTTGATTCCCATGGAAGTTCAGCATCTCCTATATCATCAACCAACTCTTCTTTTTGAACAATGACAGCTTCTTCTAATTGTTCTAGTACAAATTCATTCTCTGTCTTGTCCACTAGAGTCTCTTGTATTTCTTTCATGTTACGCTCTTCGTTAGACTGTCCACATGGAGCTGTGGTTGATCCTTGTATATTTGAGCGCCTAGAAGCCCATTGAATTAATGCTTGCTCCAGTTGTTGAACGGTTGTTTGAAATTTAATTACTGTTTCTTTGAGGCGATCCTCTGCTTCGCGGTTTGCTGGACTTAGACATGATACAAAGGGAAGTGGTGATGATTGGGAATGATTGGATTGGTATTGGGGCAAGGAAGGATCATATGGTGGCGAATGGTGAAGAGAAGCTTGTGAGTGTGGTGTTTCGAGGTTATGTTGAAAGGACGGTCTATATGTACGGGGTGGGGCTTGTTGGTAGTTACAGGTTGTCCACCATGTCTTTCAGCTGGGTATGCACGGTAGAATGGTCTTTGTCCAGGATATCTTGGAGGATGTTGTTGCCAAAAAGGTTGATTAGATCCTCTTGGTTCCATCCATCCTTGATTGGTCTGACTTTGATGCACATTCCTGCTGTAACTTCTATTTCCTTTAATAATATTAGAACCAAACTCAAAGCGAGAGGAGTGAGAGTTCATAGTAGCAAATAAAGGTAAAAAGGAAAAATAAAAATAAAAATAAATAAGCAAGCAAAAGAAAAGTATTTACAATAACCAATAATAAGGCACACGTTAGCAGTTCCCCGGCAACGACGCCATTTTGACGTTAGGATTTTTGCTAGTAAAGAATTTCATAAAAACAGTCGCGTTGTAGATATAGTCTTTAAACCGACAGAAATCCCTTCGTACAAATGTTTTGGTTGTCACAAGTAACAAACCACTTTTAAAATTGATAACCGAGTATTAAACCTCGGGTCGTCTTCTCAAGGAACTGCGAGGAAGGTATGTTCTTATTATTGGTTATGAGTTTGTAAATTGGGGTTTTGAAAGTAAGGTGGGAATATGTTATATGACAAATAATTTAAATGAAAATTAAAAATGAATAAATACTGTAAAGCAAACTTTTGGGCAAGGTATGAGAAATTGGAGGTCCAACGTAGTTATCTCTCTTAATCATAAGGAAAGTTGAATCTAAACTCCACTTGGTCAACCTTTACTAAAGCAAAGGAAAGTCAAGGGACTAATTAAATTGAACTTTGAATCCTATTTATTTTCTAAGAAAAGGTTGGGATTACTTAAGTTCAGCTCAATTAGCAAGATAACGATTATCAAATATGTTGAGTTTAATAACTGTTGAGTTACTGATTTCTTAACCAAAACCAAAAGGGAAAAAAGTAAAATTGCTAGAATAATAGAGGTGACCTTAGATGGAAGGCAATAGTAACTTAAATCAAAGAGAACAATCTTAACTGAAAATACTTCAAATATCATTAATTCAAAATAGAGATCTGTAACATGGAATAATTCATAAATCAATTCAAATATTACAAGCAAATAAATAAATAAAAGTAAACTGAAAATAAAAGAACATTAAACCTGGATCCAGAGTTATTCTCAAAACAAGAAGAAATCCTAAATCCTAAAGGGAGAGAGAGAATCTCTCTCTAAACTAAATCTAAATCATGAAAACTAGAAAATGGCGAGCTCTCCCTGAATGGATGCATTCCTCCACTTTATAACCTCTAATCTATGCTGTCTGTGCTTGGATCTGGGCCAAAAAGGGCTTCAGAAATTGCTGGGGGTGTATTCTATGAATTCTGATACGTGGCCTCTGTCACGCGTCCGCGTGGGTCACGCGGTCGCGTCGTCTGGAGCTTTTCCTTGCCATGCGGTTGCGTCGGTCACGCGTCCGCGTCGTGGGTGTTCTACTTGAGGCGCGCGGTCGCGTCGCTGCTTCTTCGCTTCTGGCACGCGATCGCGTCGTCCATGCGATCGCGTGAATACCAGTTTCCTTAAAGCTCCATTTTGCCTTCTCCTTCCATTTTTGTATGTTTCCTTTTTCATCCTTTAAGTCATTCAGCCTTAAAAAACCTGAGACTACTCAACACACTAATCTTGGCATCGAATGGAAATAAAGGTAATTAAAACAATTAATTTTAAACCTTAGGAAACATGTTTTTCATAATATGACATAATAAGGAAGGGAAAGTAAAATCATGCAATTAATGTGAATAACTAGGTGAAGGATTGAATAAATCACTCAAATTAAGCACAAAAGAACTCATGAAATATGGGTTTATCATGTATCTCTTGGATTCCTGGTCCATGCATTTTATTGCCTCTCCTGACAACAGAGCCTTCAATTCCTTGCGATCAGAGTCTTCGTGGTATAAGCTACAATTAATTGGCAGCATTCTTGAGATCCAGAAAGTATAAACCTTGTTTGTGGTATTTCGAGTAGAATCTAGGATGGGATGACTGTGACGAGCTTCAAACTCGTGATTGTAGGGCGTGGTGACACACGAAAAAGGATAGTAAATCCTATTCCTACACGATCGAGAACCGATAGATGATTAGCCCTACGTAACCCAAAGCTGGACCATTTTCACTGAGAGGATGGACGGTAGCCATTGACAACGGTGATCCCCCTACAAACAGCTTGCCATAAAAGGAGTATGAGGATTGGATGAAGGTAGTAGGAAAGCAGAGATTCAGAAGGAGCAATGCATCTCCATACGCGTATCTGAAATTCCCACCAATGAATTACATAGGTATCTTTATATTTATTTTATTTTTATATACAATTTAATTATCAAAACTCCATAACCATTTGAATCCTCCTGACTAAGATTTACAAGGTGACCATAGCTTGCTTCAAGCCGACAATCTTCGTGGGATCGACCCTTACTCACGTAACGTTTATTACTTGGACGACCCAGTGCACTTGCTGGTTAGTTGTGCGAAGTTGTGAAAAAGAGTTGAGATTACAATTGTGCATACCAAGTTGTTGGCGCCATTGTGTATCACAATTTTGTGCACCAAGTTTTTGGCGCCGTTGTCGGGGATTGTTCGAGTTTGGACAACTGACGGTTCATCTTGTTGCTCAGATTACGTAATTTTCTTATTCTTTCAACCTTTATTTTATTTTCAAAAAAGTTTTCAAACATTTTTTTCAAAAATTTTTTCTTTGTTTTCATTTTTCCAAAAAGATATTTTCGAAAAAAAAATTTATAAAATCATAAAAACCAAAAATTTGTGTTTCTTGTTTGAGTCTAGTGTCAATTTTTAAGTTTGGTGTCAATTGCATGTTTTTTAAAATTTGTGCATTTTTCGAAAAAATTTATGCATTGCATTCTTCATGATCTTCAAGTTCTTCTTGGTAAGTCTTCTTGTTTGATCTTAAAATTTTCTTGTTTTGTCTTTTGTTGTTTTCATATGCATTTTTGAATTCATAATGTCTAAACATGAAAAATCTCTAAGTTTGGTGTCTTGCATGTTTTTCTTTTCCTGAAAATTTTTCAAAAATAAGTCTTGATGTTCATCTTGATCTTCAAAGTGTTCTTGGTGTTCATCTTGACATTCATAGTGTTCTTGCATGCATCATGTGTTTTGATTCATAATTTTTATGTTTTGAGTCATTTAGTTATTTTTCTTTCTCCTCATTAAAAATTCAAAAATCAAAAAAATATCTTTCCTTTATTTCTCTCATAAATTTCGAAATCTTTGGGTTAACATAGTCAAAATTTTTTAAAATAAGTTGTTTCTTGTTAGTCAGGTCAAGATTTCAATTTCAAAAATCCTCTCTTTTCAAAATCTTTTTCAAAAATCAAATATTTTTTATTTTTATTATTATTTTTGAAAATTTTAAAAAAATGATTTTCAAAATCTTTTTCTTATCTTTACTTCATAATTTTCGAAAACTTTACTAACAATTAATGTGATTGATTAAAAAATTTGAAGTTTGTTACTTTCTTGTTAAGAAAGGTTCAATCTATAAATTCTAGAATCACATCTTTTAGTTTCTTGTTAGTCAAGTAATCAACTTTAATTTTCAAAATCAAATCTTTCTAAAATTCTTTTTCAAATCTTTTTCAAAATAAATTTCAATCATTTCTTTTTCAAACATATCTTTTTCAAACCATATCTTTTTCAAAATCAATTTCAAAAATCTTTTCTAACTTCTTATCTTTTCAAAATTGATTTTCAAATATTTTTCAACTAACTATTAACTTTTTGTTTGTTTTACTAATTCTTATCTTTTTTCAAAACCACCTAACTACTTCTCTCTCTCTAATTTTCGAAAATTCCTCACCCTTTTTCAAAATTCTTTTTAATTAAGTAATTGTTTTAAATTTTAATTTTATTTTACCTCTTCTCTTAATTTTCGAATTTTAACTAATAATTAAAATAAAAACAAAAATATTTTTCTTTTCTTTTCTTCTAATTTTCTAATTTCCCTCTCTTTCTTTCTATTTATTTTATTTATTTACTAACACTTCACTTCTCAAAATTCGAACCCCTCCATTCTCTGTGTTCGAATTTTTCTCTTCTCCTTCTTCTATTCTTTTCTTCTTCTACTCACATAAAGGAATCTCTATACTGTGACATAGAGGATTCCTCTTCTTTTCTGTTCTCTTCTTTTTCACATGAGTAGGAGCAAGGATAAGAACATTCTTGTTGAAGCTAATCCGGAACCTGAAAGGACTCTGAAGAGGAAGCTAAAAGAAGCTAAAACACAACACTCTGAAGAGGACTTTACTGAAATTTTCGAAAAAGAAGTAGAGATGGCCGAAACCAATAACAATGATGGAGGTGCAAGGAAGATGCTTGGTGACTTTACTACATCAAATTCCAACTTCCATGGAAGAAGCATCTCAATCCCTGCCATTGAAGCAAACACTTCTGAGCTAAATCCTCAATTAGTTTCTCTGATGCAACAGAATTGCAAGTTTCATGGACTTCCATCAGAAGATCCTTTTTAGTTCTTAACTGAATTCTTGCAAATCTGTGATACTGTTAAGACCAATGGAGTTGATCCTAAGGTCTATAAGCTTATGCTTTTCCCTTTTGCTGTAAAAGATAGAGCTAGAACATGGTTGGACTCTCAACCTAGAGATAGCCTGAACTCTTGGGACAAGCTGGTTACGGTTTTCTTAGCCATGTTCTTTCCTCCTCAAAAGCTGAGCAAACTTAGAGTGGATGTTCAAACCTTTAGACAGAAAGAAGGCGAATCCCTCTATAAAGCTTGGGAGATATACAAGCAACTGATCAAAATGTGTCCTTCTGACATGCTTTCAGAATGGACCATCCTGGATATATTCTATGATGGTCTGTCTGAATTGTCTAAGATGTCATTGGACCATTCTGCAGGTGGATCTATTCACCTAAAGAAAATGCCTGCAGAAGCTCAGGAACTCATTGACATTGTTGCAAATAACCAGTTCATGTACACTTCTGAAAGGAATCCTGTGAGTAATGGGACGCCTCAGTGGAAGGGAGTTCTTGAAATTGATGCTCTGAACTCCATATTGGCTCAGAACAAAATATTGACTCAGTAAGTCAACATGATTTCTCAGAGTCTAAATGGATTGCAAAATGCATCCAACAGTACTAAAGAAGCATCTTCTGAGGAAGAAGCTTATGATCCTGAGAACCCTGCAATTACAGAGGTGAATTACATGGGTGAAGCCTATGGAAACACCTATAATCCCTCATGGAGAAATCATCCAAATTTCTCATAGAAGGATCAATAAGAGCCTCAACAAGGCTTTAATAATGGTGGAAGAAATATGTTTAGCAATAGCAAGCCTTTTCCATCATCCTCTCAGCCACAGATAGAAAATTCTGAACAGAATCCCTCTAGCTTAGCAAACATAGTCTTTGATCTATCTAAGGCCACTCTAAGTTTCATGAATGAAATAAGGTACTCCATTAGAAATTTGGAGGCACAAGTGGGCCAGCTGAGTAAAAGAGCCACTGAAACTCCTCCTAGTACTCTCCCAAGTAATACAGAAGAGAGCCCAAAAAGAGAGTGCAAGGCCACAACCTTACTTGGTGTGGCCGAATGCACAAAGGGGGAGGAGGACGTGAATCCCAGTGAGGAAGACCTCATGGGACGTCCTCTGGACAAAAAGGAGTTCCCAATTGAGGAACCTAAGGAATCTGAGGCTCACCTAGAGACCATAGAGATTCCATTGAACCTCCTTTTACCATTCATGAGCTCTGATGACTATTCATCTTCTGAAGAAGATGAAGACATTATTGAAGGGCAAGTTGCCCAGTATTTAAGAGCAATCATGAAGCTGAATGCCAAGCTATTTGGTAATGAGACTTGGGAGAATGAGCCTTCATTGCTCATTAATGAACTGAATACCTGGGTTCAGCATACTTTACCTCAAAAGAAACAGGATCCTGGTAAATTCTTAATTCCCTGTACCACAGGCACCATGACCCTTGAGAAGGCTTTGTGTGACCTGGGGTCTGGCATAAACTTAATGCCACTCTCTGTAATGGAGAAACTATGAATCTTTGAGGTACAGGCTGCCAAATTCTCATTAGAGATGGCAGACAAATCCATGAAAACGGCTTATGGACAGGTAGAGGACGTGCTAGTAAAGGTCAAAGGCCTTTACATTCCTGCTAATTTCATAATCCTAGACACTGGGAAGGATGAGGATGATTCCATCATCCTTGGAAGACCCTTCCTAGCCACAGCAAAGGTTGTGATTGATGTGGACAGAGGAGAGTTGGTCCTTCAACTGAATGAGGACTATATTGTGTTTAAAACTCAAGGTTCTCCTTCTGTAACCATGGAGAGGAAGCAAGAAAAGCTTCTCTCACTGCAGAGTCAACCGAAGCCCCCACAGTCAAACTCTAAGTTTGGTGTTGGGAGGCCACAACCAAACTCTATGTTTGGTGTTGAACCCCCACATTCAAACTCTAAGTTTGGTGTTCGGAGGTCCCAACAATGCTCTGAACATCTGTGAGGCTCCATGAGAGCTCACTGTCAACTTATTGACATTAAAAAAGTGCTTATTAAGAGGCAACCCAATTTTATTTATCTATTTATTTTCCTTTTTTTAGGTTGATGATCATGTGGAGTCACAAAAACAATCGCAAAAATTCAAGAAAAATCAAGAACAGCATTAAAAATAGCACACCCTAGAAGAGGAACTTACTAAACGCCAGTAAGGATAGCAGAATGGGCGTTTAACGCCCAGTCTGGCACCATTCTGTGCGTTAAACGCCAGAAACAAGCACCAGACTGGCGTTAAATGCCAGAAACAGGCTACAATCTGGCGTTAAATGCCAGAAGCAGGTTGCAGCCTGGCGTTTAACGCTAGGAAAGGAATAAAAGCTGGCGTTTAACGCCAGAAACAAGCAGCAATCTGGCATTAAACGCTAGGATTGCACTGTAAGGGCATTTACACGCCTAATATGATCAGGGATGATACATCCTTGACCCCTCAGGATCTGTGGACCCCATAGGATCCCCACCTACCCTCCCACAACACTCTTCCCCAAATACCCCTCACCAATCAACTTATTCACTCTTCCTCATCACCTCTTCACCAATCACCTCCAAATCTCTTCTCCAAAAACCCCACATACCTCACTTTCAAATTCAAAATCTTTTCCCTCCCAAACCCAACCCTAATGACTGAAACCCAACCCTCCCCTGACCCTGACGAACGGATTTTTGACGGTTTAGAATTTCACTAATGAAATCTCGTTGTAAAGTATAGTTTCTAAACCAACAATAATCCTTTCATACAAAAGATTGTTTGTCACAAGTAACAAACCCCTAATTTTATAAACCGAAGTATTTAAACCTCGGGTCGTTCTCCCTAGGAATTACAATAAAGTGTTTTGTTATTGGTTTGAGTTATTTTGGGGTTTTGATATGAAGCATGAAAGATAAATGGCAATGAAAGTAAACTAACAACTATAAAAGACTCTTGGCAAGGTATGAAAATTAGAAGTCCTATCCTAGTTATCCTTCTCAATTGTGATGAGAATTGTTCATTGCTCCCACTTAGTTAACCTCTAACCATGGAGGAAAGTCAAGTGGATGAATCAATTTGATTCCTCAAGTTCTAATCAACTCCTAAAGGAAAGACTAGCTTTAGAGGCATTCAAATCAATTAGCAATTTCTAATTGTCAACCAACAAGGGAATTAGATAACTCAAGAGTTACTAACTACTCTACCTAGGCCAAGAGGAACAAAACCTACACTAAAATCCAACCAAGCATTTCATCAAACACTTGGAAGGCATATAAGAAAAGCATAATAAATTCATAACAAGAATAGAATTTAACAACAATTATTGCAAAGAATTAATCAACAACAATCAAGGAAATCACAATTATCATGAATTACCTCAAATTGCATTATTGAAAGGAAACAAAGGAACAACAATCTATCCAAAACAAAATGAAGAATTACAATTATGAAAGCACATAACTAGAAAGAGAGAGATGAGAAGATTAAGAATTGATAGAGGAAAATTGAATCAAAGCATGAATTAAACCTAGATCCAAGAAGAGAGATTAACCTAAACCTAATCCTAATTCTAGAGAGAAGTGAGAGCTTCTCTCTCTATAAACTAACTCTAAACTAATCCTAGTGAGTATGTATTATTGCCTAGTTGATTCTCTATTGCCTTCCCCTTAATCCTTCATCCTTATATTCCTCTTCCTTAGCATTTGGTGCCAAAATGGGTTCAGAAACCCTCTCAAATCGCCAGGCACGTGTTGCATTAGTAAGGTCATGTGCCATCATCGGCGCGTGCGCGCACGGTACGCGTGCGCGTCCTTGGCCTGTTTCGCAATGTGCGCGCGAGCGCCTTGTGCGCGTGCGCGTGCATGGCTGACTTTGCTTCTTTGACTTTTTATGCTTCTCTCCACTTGTATGCTTCCTTCCTTGCTTCCTTTGATCCATGCCTAGCCTATTTCAATCCTGTAATTACTAGCAAACACATCAAGGCATCTTATGGAATCAAAGAGAAACTAGAATTCATCAAAATAAGGCTTAAAAAGCATGTTTTTACACTTAAGCACGAATATGGGAGAGATAACAAAACCATGCTAATTCATAGGCTAAATGTGACAGAAAGTTATCAAAACACTCTAAACTCAATATAAAATAAACCGTCATATTGGGGTTTGTTAGACCCCTATAAAAACCCCTTACTACTCCTTCATATTCACACAACACAAACACCTTTCCACCACCTTGGCCGAATTCACCTATCCCTCTATCTCTTCTATTTTTCTTCTTCTTCCCCTTCTTTCTTTCTTCTTTTGCTCAAGGACGAGCAAACCTTTTAAGTTTGGTGTGGTAAAAGCATTGCTTTTTGTTTTTCCATAACCATTTATGGCACCTAAGGCCGGAGAAACCTCTAGAAAGAGGAAAGGGAAGGCAAAAGCTTCCACCTCCGAGTCATGGGAGATGAAAAGATTCATCTCAAAGGTCCATCAAGACAACTTCCATGAAGTTGTGGCCAAGAAGAAGGTAATCCCTGAGGTCCCTTTCATGCTCAAAAAAATGAGTATCCAGAGATCCGACATAAGATCCGAAGAAGAGGTTGGGAAGCTCTTATCAACCCCATTCAACAAGTCAGAATCTTAATGGTTCAAGAGTTCTATGCCAATGCATGGATCACTAGGAACCATGATCAAAGTATGAACCCAAATCCAAAGAATTGGCTTACAATGGTTCAGGGGAAATACTTAGATTTCAATCTGAAAAATGTAAGGTTGGTGTTCCACTTACCAATAATGCAAGAAAACGCACGCTCCTACACTAGAAGGGTCAACTTTGATCAAAGGTTGGACCAAGTCCTCATGGACATATGTGTGGAAGGAGCTCAATGGAAAAGAGACTCAATAGGCAATCTGGTTCAATTAAGAAGACCGGACCTTAAGCCTGTGGCTAGAGGATGGTTTGAGTTCATCCAACACTCCATCATTCCTACTAGCAACCGATGTGAAGTGACTGTGGATCAGGCCATCATGATCCATAGTATCATGATTGGGGAGGAAGTGGAAGTTCATGAGATCATTACCTCTAGAACTCTACAAGGTGGCTGACAAGTCATCCACCTTGGCAAGGTTAGCCTTTCCTCATCTCAGTTGTCATATATATAATTTATCTGGGATTGACATAGAAGGAGACATCCTCATTGAAAAGCACAAGCCCATCACTAAGAAAAGGATGGAGCAAACAAAAGAGCCCATTCATGGACCTCAACAAGAGCATGAGGAAGATCCTCATCAAGAAATCCCTGAGATGCCTCAAGGGATGCAATTTCCTCCATACAACTATTGGGAACAACTCAACACCTCCTTGGAAGGCTTAAGTTACAACATGGACCAACCAAGGGTGGAGCACCAAGAGCACTCCATCAAGAGGAAGACGCCACCCACACCAAGGTGGACTCATTCCTTAATCTCTTTGTCTATTTATTTTCTGTTTTTAGCTTTTGAGCTTTATTGTGTCATCTATGTTTGTATCCTCATTACATGATCATTAGTGTCTAATGTCTATGTCTTAAAGCTATGAATAACTCCATGAATCCTTCACCTCTCTTAAATGAAAAATGTGCTTAATTACAAAAGAACAAGAAGTACTTGGATTTCAAATTTTATCTTGAAATTAGTTTAATTATTTTGATGTGGTGGCAATACTTTTTGTTTTCTGAATGAATGATTGAACAGTGCATATTTTTTATAGTAAAATTTATGAATGTTAAAATTGTTGGCTCTTGAAAGAATGATGAACAAAGAGAAATGTTATTGATCATCTAAAAAATCATGAAATAGATTCTTGAAGCAAGAAAAAGCAGTGAAAAAAAGTGGCAAAAATTAAAAGAAAAAGAAAGAAAAAGAAAAAGCAAGCAGAAAAAGCCAATAGCCCTTAAAACCAAAAGGCAAGGGTAAAAGGATCCAAGGCTTTGAGTATTAATGGATCGGAGGGCCCAAGGAAATAAAATCCAGGCCTAAGCGGCTAAATCAAGCTGTCCCTAACCATGTGCTTATGTCATGAATGTCCAAGTGAAAAGCTTGAGACTGAGTGGTTAAAGTCATGATTCAAAGCAAAAAGAGTGTACTTAAGAACTATGGACACCTCTAACTGGGGACTTTAGCAAAGCTGAGTCACAATCTAAAAAGGTTCACCTAGTTATGTGTTTGTGGCATTTATGTATCCGGTAGTAATACTGGAAGACAAAGTGCTTAGGGCCACGGCCAAGACTCATAAAGCAGCTGTGTTCAAGAATCAACGTACTGAACTAGGAGAATCAATAACACTCTCTGAAATTATGGGTTCCTATAGATGCCAATCATTCTGTAGCAAAAACTATTCAGAAGCAAAAAGCTACAAGCCCCGCTTATCTAATTAGAACTAAGTTTCATTGATACTGTAGGATTTATTGTATATTCTCTTCTTTTTATCCTATTTTTTTCAGTTGCTTGGGGACAAGCAACAATTTAAGTTTGGTGTTGTGATGAGCGGATAATTTATACGCTTTTTGGCATTGTTTTCATATAGTTTTTAGTATGATTTAGTAACTTTTTAGTATATTTTTATTAGTTTTTAAGCAAAATTCACATTTCTGGACTTTACTATGAGTTTGTGTGTGTTTCTATGATTTCAGGTATTTTCTGGCTGAAATTGAGGGACCTGAGCAAAAATCTGATTCAGAGGCTGACAAAGGACTGCTGATGCTGTTGGATTCTGACCTCCTTGCACTCGAGATGGAATTTTTGGAGCTACAGGAGTCCAAAGGGTGAGCTCTCAATTGCGTTGGAAAGTAGACATCCCGAGCTTTTCAGCAATATATAATAGTCCATACTTTGCTCGAGTTTAGACAACGCAAACTGGCGTTCAACGCCAGCTTTCTGCCCTATTCTCGCGTTAAACGCCAGAAACAAGTTGCAAGCTAGAGTTAAACGCCAGAAACAAGTTACAAACTGGCGTTTAACTCCAAGAAAGACCGCTACACGTGAAAGCTTCAATGCTCAGCCCAAGCACACACCAAGTGGGCCCGGATGTGGATTTCTGCATCATTTACTTATTTTTGTAAACCATAGTAACTAATCTAGTATAAATAGGACCTTTTATTATTATACAAGACATCTTTCATCAGTTTTATGTGATATTAGACTTTTATGGTGGCTGGCCATTCGGCCATGCCTAGACCATTATCACTTATTTATTTTCAACGGTGGAGTTTCTACACACCATAGATTAAAGTGTGGAGTTCTACTGTTCCTCGAGTATTAATGCAAAGTACTATTGTTCTTCTATTCAATTCATGCTATTCTTATTCTAAGATATTCATTCGTACACAAGAACATGACGAATGTGATGATTATGTGACACTCATCACCATTCTCACTCATGAACGCGTGATTGACAACCACTTCTGTTCTACATGAAAACAAGCTAGAATGTGTATCTCTTGGATTCCTGGTCCATGCATTTCATTGCCTCTCCTGACAATAGAGCCTTTAATTCCTTGCGATAAGAGTCTTCATGGTATAAGCTAGAATCAATTGGCAGTATTCTTGAGATCCAGAAAGTATAAACCTTGTCTGTGGTATTCTGAGTAGGATTTGGGATGGGATGACTGTGACAAGCTTCAAACTCGCGACTGTAGGGCGTGGTGACAGACGCAAAAGGATAGTAAATCCTATTCCTACACGATCGAGAACCGACAGATGATTAGCCCTACGTAACCCGTAGCTGGACCATTTTCACTGAGAGGATCGACGGTAGCCATTGACAATGGTGATCCCCCTACAAACAGCTTGCCATAGAAAGGAGTGTGAAGGATTGGATGAAGGCAGTAGGAAAGTAGAGATTCAGAAGGAACAATGCATCTCCATACGCTTATCTGAAATTCCCACCAATGAATTACATAAGTATCTCTATCTTTATTATATGTTTATTTATAATTTAATTATCAAAACTCCATAACCATTTGAATCTGCTTGACTGAGATTTACATGGTGACCATAGCTTGCTTGAAGCCGACAATCTCCGTGGGATCGACCCTTACTCACGTAAGGTTTATTACTTGGACGACCCAGTGCACTTGCTGGTTAGTTGTACGAAGTTGTGAAAAAGAGTTGAGATTACAATTGTGCGTACCAAGTTGTTGGCGCCATTGTGTATCACAATTTCGTGCACTAGTACGCGTCAATGGAGATTTCGCCCAGCCACGCGAACGCGCCAATTGGTTGTGCGCCAATCCTACAACACGCATCCACGTGTGCGCGTGAGCCACACGTGCACGTTGATACTAAAACTCCAAAGCTCCAATTTCCTTGTTTCTTTCACTTATGCATGCCTCATTCCTCTCTTCTAGGCCATTCTTGCCCTGTAACTTCTAAAATCACTTAACACACAGATCACGGCATCGAATGGTAATAGAAAGGGATTAAAATGTGGCATAATTGAGGACCAAGGATCATGTTTTCAATCATGAAGCAAAATTAGAAAGGAAACACAAAACCATGCATTATGTATGAATAAGTGTGAAAAAATATTGATAAAACCCCTAAATTCCACACAAGATAAACCCTAAAAATGGAATTTACAACCTCCCCACACTTAAACCAAGCATGTCCTCATGCTAAAAGAAAGCAAAAGACCAAAGAATCACAAGAGAATGGGATTTATGAGATGCAAATTACTTATATGGATGCAACTAATGCAAATGTATCTATCTACTTGGTCAGAGGTAGATTGACTTCCAAGAATATATATGAGCACATAGAGCCAAAATGATAAAACAAGTTATGACTCTACCAATTTAAAACATCAATGTGGATTGTGTATAGCTTGCATGAGGAAAGCTCGTGAAAGCCGGGAAAAGGAATTGAGCGTCAAACCCTCACTGGAAGTGTTTGCACTCTATTCTCTCTAGTGTTTAGGGTTGACCACTCAATCCTCCTCTAATCATGCTTTTCCCAATTTGTTTGTCATCTAACAATCAACAATTATCCAATGCATGCATGCTCCTATCATGAGGTCTTTTCATAGGTTGTAATGGGGCTAGGGTAAAGGTAAGGATGCATATGGTCAAGTGAGCTTGAGATTTGAATCTTTGATTAACTTAAACTTCCCACATAACTTATGACAACTTATACATTTTCAAAGCTAACCTAACTACCCATTCTTCACTTTTTCCACATACTCATGCACTTCTCTTTTCACTTCACATCCCATATGCATTGATATTATTTGAGCTTTACCTTGGGACACTTTGTCCCTTTTTATTGCATTTCTTTTTCCTTCTTTTTTTTTGTTTTTCTCATTTTTTTTCTTTTTGATGTAATTATATACAAAGGCATCAATGCATATGGTTTGAACATTTAATTAACACATTAGTGTATACCCAATTCTCAATATTTTCAACAAAATACAAAAATACCCTTTTACCTCAACCAATGTCCCAAGTTTCCCCACACTTAAATGATACATACACTTACTAGCCTAAGCTAATCAAAGATCCAAATTAAGGACATTTATTATTTTTTGCTTTAAGGCTTGTAATGTGCTAAATTAAAGATCGAAGTGGGTTAATCGTGGGCTCAAATTTGGCAAACAACGGTAGATGAAAGGTAGGCCATTTGGGTACGTGAGCTAAATAAAATAAAGGCCTCAATCATATAAATGCATGTCTACATGGAATAATGGACATAAAGAATCGAACAAATTAAAGATCACAATCATAGAAAGAGTTTATTGCACACAAGAATGGAAATAAATGGTTATAAGATGTAACAACACAATTAGGCTCAAGTCTCACATGCTTGTGTTCTTAGCTCAACAACCATGTTCCGAAATACATTATTCAAGCAAGATTAACACCAAAAATTTTTCAAATTGTTAGTGTGCCCTAAAACATAGTTTCTTGGAAAAGAAGTCATCACCCTAACTAACCAAGTAGTCCTAACATGCAAAGATTGTTCAAAAGCAAAAACTAACCATGCAATTTATCCTAATTAACAATGGAAAATCAACATTATGGGTGTTGAAAGGGAAAAATTATTACCTACAGAGATCGGTCGAACGACCTCCCCACACTTAAGAATTAGCACGGTCCTTCGTGCTATTAGTGAGGCACAAGGGGCGATCAGGTTTGGAATTTTCACTCTCCCTTACATGAATGTCATCTCACTTAAGATGGAAGTGGATGTGGAGATCTCCGGTTCCTCCATAGGTGGGGTCACAAAACTCAAAAGCTTCTTCACATAAGCAAATCGGTGTTAGTTTTGCCGTTCGTATCGATCAATCTTTCTATGGAGATCTACAAGCAGTTGGTGGTCCGACCTTTGTTGTGGTACGGACGAGGTGGAAGGAGTGTCGGAATGATGAGTGGTGCAAAAAATTGTGATATCTAATAATGGCATTCAACTTGGTATGCGCATCTACTAACTCAGCACTTTCTTCACAACTTCGCACAACTAACCAGCAAGTGCACTGGGTCGTCCAAGTAATAAACCTTACGTGAGTAAGGGTCGATCCCACGGAGATTATTGGTATGAAGCAAGCTATGGTCATCTTGTAGATCTCAGTTAGGCGGATAATAAATGGTTATGGAGTTTTCGAATAATAATAATAAATAAATAGAAAATAAAGATAGAAATACTTATGTAAATCATTGGTAAGAATTTCAGATAAGTGTATGGAGATGCTGTGTTCCTTTTGGATCTCTGCAACATACTGCTTTCATACTTTCAATCCTTTTTACTCCTTTCCATGGCAAGTTGTATGTAGGGCATCACCGTTGTCAATGGCTACATCCCATCCTCTCAGTGAAAAAGGTCCAAATGCTCTGTCACGGCACGGTTAATCACCTGTCAGTTCTCAATCATGTCGGAATAGAATCCATTGATTCTTTTGCGTTTGTCATCACGCCCAACAATCGCGAGTTTGAAGCTCGTCACAGTCATTCAATCCCTGAATCCTACTCGGAATACCACAGAAAAGGTTTAGACTTTCCGGATTCTCATGAATGCCGCCATCAATTCTAGCTTATACCACGAAGATTCTGATTAAGGAATCCAAGAGATATGCGCTCGATCTAAAGTAGAACGGAAGAGGTTGTCAGTCACGCGTTCATAGGTGAGAATGATGATGAGTGTCACAGATCATCACATTCATCATGTTGAAGTGCAACGAATATCTTAGAACAGGAATAAACTGAATTGAATAGAAAATAGTAGTAATTCCATTGAAACTCCAGGTACAGCAGAGCTCCACACCCTTAATCTATGGTGTGTAGAGACTCTACCGTTGAAAATACATAAGTGATGAAGGTCCAGGCATGGCCGAATGGCCAGCCCCCAAAACGTGATCACAGGATCACAAATACAATCCAGGATGTCTACTTTCCAATGCCGTTGAGAGCGCGCCATTAGGAGTTCTGTAGCTCCAGAAAATCCATTTCGAGTGCAGGGAGGTCAGAATACAACAGCATCAGCAGTCCTTTGTCAGCCTTCTATCAGAGTTTTGCTCAGGTCCCTCAATTTCAGCCAGAAAATACCTGAAATCACAGAAAAACGCACAAACTCATAGTAAAGTCCAGAAATGTGAATTTAGTATAAAAACTATTGAAAACATCGCTAAAAGTAGCTAGATCCTACTAAACTACCTAAAAACAATGCCAAAAAGCGTATAAATTATCCGCTCATCACAACACCAAACTTAAATTGTTGCTTGTCCCAAAGCAACTGAAAATAAATTAGGATAAAAAGAAGAGAATATACTATAAATCCCAAAATATCAGTGAATATTAGTTCTAATTAGATGAGCGGGACTTGTAGCTTTTTGCTTCTGAACAGTTTTGGCATCTCACTTTCTCCTATGAAGTTTAGAATGATTGGCATCTATAGGAACTCAGAATTTGGATAGTGTGATTGATTCTCCTAGTGAAGTATGTTGATTCTTGAACACAGCTACTTTTATGAGTCTTGGCCGTGGCCCTAAGCACTTTGTTTTCCAGTATTACCACCAGATACATAAATGCCACAGACACAAAACTGGGTGAACCTTTTCAAATTGTGACTCATCTTTGCTAAAGTCCCCAGTTAGAGGTGTCCAGAGTTCTTAAGCACACTCTTTTTGCTTTGGATCACGACTTTAACCACTTAGTCTCAATTTTTTTCACTTGGACCTGCATGCCACAAGCACATGGTTAGGGACAGCTCGAATTAGCCGCTTATGCCTGGATTTTATTTCCTTGGGCCCTCCTATCCATTGATGCTCAAAGCCTTGGATCCTTTTTACCCTTTCCTTTTGGTTTTAAGGGCTATTGGCTTTTTTTGCTTGCTTTTTCTTTTTCTTTCTATTTTTTTCGCCATTTTTTTGCAGACTTTTGCTTTTCACTGCTTTTTCTTGCTTCAAGAATCAAATTTATGATTTTTTAGATTATCAGTAACATTTCTCTTTGTTCATCATTCTTTCAAGAGCCAACAATTTTAATATTCATAAACAACAACATCAAAAATATGCACTGTTCAGGCATTCATTCAGAAAACAAAAAGTATTGTCACCACATCAATATAATTAAACTAAATTCAAGGATAAATTCTAAAGTCATGAACTTCTTGTTCTTTTGTATTAAAAACATTTTTCGTTTAAGAAAGGTGAAGGATTCATGAAATTATTCATAGCCTTAAGACATAGTTACTAAATACTAATGATCATGTAGTAAAGATTCAAAACATAGACAAACATATAGCATAAAATTGAAAAACAGAGAATTAAGAACAAGAAAGTTAAGGAATGAGTCCACCTTAGTGAGGGTGGCGCCTTCTAGAAGGACCAATGGTGCTTTTTGAGCTCCTCTATGTCTCTTCCTTGCCTTTGTTGCTTGATCCCTAGTGATTTTAGTGCTCATATCCTTAGTTGCTCCCAATAATTGTGTAGAAGAAAATTTATCCCCTGAGATATCTCAGAGATTTCTTGATGAGGGAATTCCTTATGCTCTTGTTGAGGTCCATGAGTGGGCTCTCTTGATGTGCAGTCAAATACTCTATTACTAAGCTATAGACCTTTGAAATGAATCTCTCTATCTCCCACGACTTGGAAGTGGAAGCTTTTGTGATCCCTTTCCCCTTTATTAAGGTTTCTCTGGCCTTAGGTGCCATCAATGGTTATGGAAAAACAAAAAAAAGCTATGCTTTTACCACACCAAACTTAGAATATTGCTCGCCCTCGAGCAAAAGAAGAAAGAATAGAAGAAGAAGAAGAGGATATGGAGGAGAGGTAGAGAGGTGTGTATTCGGCTATGTAGGGTGGGTTTGGGTGGGAAAGAGATTATGGATGTGAGTGGGAAAAAGGTAATGGGGAAGAGTGTTTATTGGATTGTGTGAAAAAGAGAGAGAGGTGAGTTGAGGTAGGTAGAAATCCTGTGGGGTCCACAGATCCTGAGATGATCCTATGGGGTCCACAGATCCTGAGGTGTCAAGGATTTACATCCCTGCACCAATGAGGCGTGTAAAATGTCCTCTGCATACAATCCTGGCGTTTAACGCCAGATTGATGCTTGTTTCTGGCGTTAAACGCCAGCTCTAAGCTTGTTCTGGGTGTTCAACGCCCATCTGCAGCATGTTTCTGGCGTTGAATGCCAGTTTTCCTTAGTGTGCAATCCTGGTGTTTAAACGCCAGATTGCTGCATGTTTCTGGTGTTCAACGCCAGATCCATTCTCTGTTCTGGCATTGAACGCCAGCCAGATGCTCCTTACTGGCGTTTAAACGCCAGTAAGCTCTTCCTCCAGGGTGTGCTGTTTCTTCTGCTATTTTTTATTCTGTTTTTAATCTTAGTATTTATTTTGTGACTCCACATGATCATGAACCTAAGAAAACATAAAAGAATAATAAAATAAAAATAAAATTAGATAAATAAAAATTGGGTTACCTCCTAATAAGCGCTTCTTTAATGTCACTAGCTTGATAGTGGGCTCTTATGGAGCCTCACAGGTGATCAGGTCAATGTTGTAGACTCCCAACACCAAACTTAGAGTTTGGATGTGGGGGTTCAACACTAAACTTAGAGTTTGGCTGTGGCTTTCCAACACTAAACTTAGAGTTCGATTGTGCGGGCTTTGTTTGACTCTGTATTGAGAGAAGCTTTTCATGCTTCCTCTCCATGGTTGCATAAGAAGATCCTTGAGCTTTAAACACAAGGTAGTCCTCATTCAATTGAAGGACTAGTTCTCCTCTGTCAACATCAATCACAGCTCCTGCTGTGGCTAGAAAGGGTCTTCCAAGGATGATGCATTCATCCTCTTCCTTCCTAGTGTCTAAGATTATGAAATCAGCAGGGATGTAAAGGCCTTCAACCTTTACTAACACGTCCTCTACCAATCCATAAGCTTGTCTCACTGACTTGTCTGCCATTTGTAATGAGAATATGGCAGGCTGTACCTCAATGATCCCCAGCTTCTCCATTACAGAGAGTGGCATAAGATTTATGCCTAACCCTAGGTCACACAGAGCCTTCTCAAAGGTCATGGTGCCTATGGTATAGGGTATTAAGAATTTGCTAGGATCTTGTCTCCTTTGAGGTAAAGTTTGCTGAACCCATGTATCTAGTTCACTAATAAGCAAGGGAGGTTCACCTTCCCAAGTCTCATTACCAAACAACTTGGCATTCAGCTTCATGATGGCTCCTAGATATTGAGCAACTTGCTCTCCAGTTACATCTTCATCCTCTTCAGAGGAAGAATAGTCTTCAGAGCTCATGAATGGCAGAAGGAGATTTAATGGAATCTCTATGGTCTCTATATGACCTTCAGATTCCTTTGGGTCCTCAATAGGGAACTTCTTCTTTCTTGAGAGACGTCCCATGAGGTCTTCCTCATTGGGATTCATGTCCTCTCCTTCCTCTCTAGGTTCGGCCATGTTGATTATATCAATGGCCTTGCACTCTCTTTTTGGATTCTCTTCAGTATTGCTTGGGAGAGTACTAGGAGGAGTTTTTGTGACTTTCTTACTCAGCTGGCCCACTTGTGCCTCCAAATTTCTGATGGAGGACCTTGTTTCACTCATGAAACTTAAAGTGGCCTTAGACAGATCAGAGACTATGTTTGCTAAGTTAGAGGTACTCTGCTCAGAATTCTCTTCCTGTTGCTAAGAAGATGATGGAAAAGGCTTACTATTACTGAGCCTGTTTCTTCCACCATTATTAAAGCCTTGTTGAGGCTTTTGTTGATCCTTCCATGAGAAATTTGGATGATTTCTCCATGATGAATTATAGGTGTTTCAATAAGGTTCACCCATATAATTTACCTCAGTTATTGCAGGGTTCTTCAGAAGATGCCTCTTTAGTACTGTTGGATGCATTTTGCCATCCATTCAAACTTTGAGAAATCATGTTGACTTGCTGAGTCAACATTTTGTTCTAAGCCAATATGGCATTCAGAGCATCAATTTCAAGAACTCCCTTCCTTTGAGGCGTCCCATTACTCACGAAATTCCTCTTAGAAGTATACATGAATTGGTTATTTGCAACCATGTCAATGAGTTCTTAAGCTTCTGCAGGCATTTTCTTTAGGTGAATGGATCCACCTGCAGAATAGTCCAGTGACATCTTAGAGAATTCAGATAGACCATAATAGAATATATCCAAAATGGTCCATTCAAAAAGCATGTTAGAAGGACACCTTTTGGTCATCTACTTGTATCTTACCAAGCTTCATAGAGGGATTCACCATCTTTTTGTTTGAAGGTCTGAACATCCACTCTAAGCTTGCTCAGCTTTTGAGGAGGAAAGAACTTAGCTAAGAAGGTCGCGACCAGCTTATCCCAGGAGTCTAGGCTATCTTTAGGTTGTGAGTCCAACCATGTTCTAGCCCTGTCTCTCACAACAAAAGGGAAAATCATGAGCCTGTAGACTTCAAGATCTACTCCATTAGTCTTAAAAGTCTCACAGATCTGCAAGAACTCAGTTAAAAACTGGTAGGGATCTTCTGATGGAAGTCCATGGAACTTGCAGTTCTGTTGCATTAGAGCAACCAGTTGAGGTTTCAGCTCAAAGTTGTTTGCTCCAATGGTAGGGATTGAGATGCTTCTTCCATCAAACTTGGAAGTAGGTGTAGTGTAATCACCAAGCATCCTCCTTGCATTATTATTTTCGGCTGCCATCTCCTCTTCTTTTTTGAAAATTTCTATAAGGTTGTCTCTGTATTGTTGTAATTTAGCTTCTCTTAGTTTCCTCTTCAGAGTCCTTTCAGGTTCAGGATCTGCTTCAACAAGAATATTCTTGTCCTTGCTCCTGCTCATATGAAAAAGAAGGGACAGAAAATAATAATAGGGATCCTCTTTACCATAGTAGAGGGATTCCTTTATGTTAGTAGAAGAAAAAGGGAATAGAAGAAGGAAAATGTAAGAATCCAAACACAAGGGTGAAGATAGGTTCAGATTCTTGGGATGAAGAGAAGTGTTAGTAAATAAATAAATAAATAGAAGAAGATGAAAGGGAGGAGTTTTTGAAAATAAATTTTGAAAAATAAGTTAGTGATTTTCGAAAATTAAAGGAAGAAATAAAATTAGAATTAAAATTTGAAATAATTAATTAAAAAAAGAATTCTAAAAAGGGGTGAGGAATTTTTGAAAATTAGAGAAGGGAAAGTAGTTAGGTGGTTTTGAAAAAGATAAGAAACAAACAAAAACTTAATTAGTTAGTGAAAAAGATTTGAAAATCAATTTTGAAATGATAAGAATATAAGAAGTTAGAAGGGATATTTTGAAATCAAATTTTTGAAAAAGATATGATTTAAAAAGATATGATAAAAAGGATATGATTAAAAAGATATGGTTGGAAAAGATTTAATTTTTAAAATTAAAATTAATTGCTTGACTAACAAGAAACTAAAAGATATGATTCTAGAATTTAAAGATTGAACCTTTCTTAACAAGAAAGTAACAAACTTCAAATTTTTTAATCAATCACATTAATTGTTAGTGAAGTTTTTGAAAATCATGAATTAAAGATAAGAAAAAGATTTTAAAGTTCAAATTAAAAATTTTCGAAAAATAGTAAGAACAAATGAAAAAGATTTTATTTTTGAAAAAGTTTTGAAAAGATAAGATTTTTTTAAAATTGAAAATTTGACTTGACTTATAGGAAATAGCTAAGTTATAAAAAATTTTGACTAAGTTAACTCAAAGTTTCGGAATTTTGAGAGAAATATGGAAAAGATATTTTTTATTTTTGAATCTTTAATGATGAAAGTGAAAAAACATAAAAATGAACCAAAACATGAAAATTTTTGGATCAAAACCAATGATGCATGCAAGAACACTATAAATGTTAAGATGAACACCAAGAACAACTTGAAGATCATGATGAACATCAAGAACATATTTTTGAAAATTTTTTTATGCAAAGAAATCATGCAAGGCACCAAACTTAGAAATCTTTAATGCTTAGACACTATGAATGCAAAAATGCATATGAAAAACAACAAAAGACACAAAACAAGAAAACATCAAGATCAAACAAGAAGATTTACCAAGAACAACTTGAAGATCATGAAGAACACCATGCATGAAAATTTCGAAAAATGCATAATTTTTAAAAACATGCAATTGACACCCAACTTAAAAATTGACACTAGTCTCAAACAAGAAACACAAAAATTTTTTTGATTTTTTTTATTTTATAAATTTTTTGTATATATTTTTTGAAATTTTATAGGAAAAAGAAAATAAGAAATTCAAAATTTTCGATAAGAATTCCAGGAATCTTTCAATGTTAGCCTAAAGCTCCAATCCAAGGGTTGGACATGGCTTAATAGCCAGCCAGCTTTAGGATATAAATCAGGCATGCAACAGCTGATACTTCATCCAACTCCATATACATGCCTTTTATGTTGACAAGTGGAAGCCTCAATCCAAAAGAATTTGGATATGGCTTTACAGCCAGCCAGGCTTCAACATGTTACCATGAAACTCTAGAATTCATTCTTAAAAATTTATAATAATTTTCAAAAACAAAAGGAAAAAAAAATTTTTTTGAAAGATTTTTGAAAATTTTTTTGAAATAAAACAAAAAGAAAATTACCTAATCTGAACATCAAGATGAACCGTCAGTTGTCCAAACTCGAACGATCCCCGGCAACGGCGCCAAAATCTTGGTGCCCGAAATTGTGATCTCTAATAATGGCATTCAACTTGGTATGCGCATCAACTAACTCAACACTTCCTTCACAACTTCGCACAACTAACCAGCAAGTGCATTGGGTCGTCCAAGTAACAAACCATATGTGAGTAAGGGTCGATCCCACGGAGATTGTTGGTATGAAGCAAGCTATGGTCATCTTGTAGATCTCAGTTAGGTGGATAATAAATGGTTATGGAGTTTTCGAATAATAATAATAAATAAACAGAAAATAAAGATAGAAATACTTATGTAAATCATTGGTAAGAATTTCAGATAAGTGTATGGAGATGCTGTGTTCCTTTTGGATCTCTGCAACATACTGCTTTCATACTTTCAATCCTTCTTATTCCTTTCCATGGTAAGCTGTATGTAGGGCATCACCGTTGTCAATGGCTACATCCCATCCTCTCAGTGAAAAAGGCCCAAATGCTCTGTCACGGCACGGCTAATCATCTGTTGGTTCTCGATCATGTTGGAATAGAATCCATTGATTCTTTTGTGTTTGTCATCACGCCAACAATTGCGAGTTTGAAGCTTGTCACAGTCATTCAATCCCTGAATCCTACTCGGAATACCACAGACAAGCTTTAGACTTTCCGGATTCTCATGAATGCCGCCATCAATTATAGCTTATACCACGAAGATTCTGATTAAGGAATCCAAGAGATATGCGCTCGGTCTAAAGTAGAACAGAAGTGGTTGTCAGTCACGCGTTCATAGGTGAGAATGATGATGAGTGTCACGGATCATCACATTCATCATGTTGAAGTGCAACGAATATCTTAGAATAGGAATAAATTGAATTGAATAGAAAATAATAGTAATTGCATTGACACTCGAGGTACAACAGAGCTCCACACCCTTAATCTATGGTGTGTAGAGACTCCACTGTTGAAAATACATAAGTGATGAAGGTCCAGGCATGGTCGAATGGCCAGCCCCCAAAACGTGATCACAGGATCACAAATACAATCCAGGATGTCTACTTTCCAACGCCGTTGAGAGCGCACCATTCGGAGTTCTGTAGCTCCAGAAAATCTATTTCGAGTGCAGGGAGGTCAGAATCCAACAGCATCAGCAGCCCTTTGTCAGCCTTTTATCAGATTTTTGCTCAGGTCCCTCAATTTCAGCCAGAAAACACTTGAAATCACAGAAAAACACACAAACTCATAGTAAAGTCCAGAAATGTGAATTTAGCATAAAAACTAATGAAAACATCCCTAAAAGTAGCTAGATCCTACTAAAAACTACCTAAAAATAATGCCAAAAAGCGTATAAATTATTCGCTCATCAGTGAGCCAACTCAGGGCTTGAGGTGTTCACAGGAGGAAGTAGATATTTCCCGCTAGGGATGATATCGCCCTTGGCTAGAATCATTGCTTTCATGTCTTTGGCCTCGTGGGAAACACCAACAGCAGCAACCAAATCTGAGACCAAGGCGGAAAATGGAAGATTGCCCTTGGCATGGACCCGACCTATCGCTTGTCGGATAAGGAGAGGAATGTTGACCGGTCTCTCCGTAAGTATGCACCAGACTAGTAAGGCTAGGTCCGCGGTGATTGACGACTCGTGAGTGCTTGGGAGCACGTAATGAGATAAAATCTGGGCCCACTCTCGAGCCTCTACAGTGAGAAAATGTGCATCAATGCTCTTAGGGTGGGGCCTGAATCTCCCTTGGGTCCAAAATGCCTCCGGTCTGGCAATGACCATAAGAACAAAGTGCCAATCAAAATCAAAACCAGAAGCATCACATTGACGTAGGGCCTCTTGGTAACCATCTATAACATCCGCCACTGACAAGACTTTAATTATCCCTTGAATGGCTTCTTCCAAAACGTTGACTTTCTTCCGACGCACAAAAACTGAGTCGAGAGAAGGTGAGTGGTAATTGGAGTAGAACTCCACCACCCACGAAAGTTTGGTCTCCTGCGGTCTTCTCATGAGAAATCCCCATTGCCGCCACTCAATGCGCGGCATCACAAGCTGAACAATGTGCTCATGAGGGGCCAGTAGATGCTCAGAATGATAATTCCTTTTGACTATAGCGGGGAACATGAGCTCACAATATCAGTTAGGAAACCTTGTAGGGTTCCTTGTAGGGTTGCTCTTCTCTTGCTCGTCAACATGAATGATGTTTTTTGCCCTCTTGGCGAGGGGCTTAGCTTGTAGTGTATTGTACGCTTTGGCGGTTGATCTTTGAGGTGCCCTTTTGGGAGGTGACTTCTTTGACGCCTTCTCCTTGTCCTTTTTTATGGCCATCCTGAAAAAGGAAGGAAAGGAGAGAATACATTAAACTCAAAGAAACAGCACCGAGAGAAGAACATGCAAGTGGGACATAATGCCACAATAAAATAAGTGTCTTGAAGACATGACAGCTGCAACATGTGAGCAAGACAACAATGCAAACTTGGGCAAGTCACTAGCATGATATGCATGAGTGAGAAAGGCATGCACGTAAGGCATGAGAAAAATAAGCTCAAGCATCAGTGATAACACACACTATCATATGCAAGAGACATAATAAGCATGAGTCAATCAATAACCTAATCAAACTCAAGACAATAAGGCATGCAAAAGGATTAAAGTGGAGTTAGAGAAGGTGGAAACATAATTCTTGCAATATGACATAAGGAAGCAAGTCATGGGATGAGCATATGAATGGTAAAGATGAAGTGCAATAAGCTCAATGCATAACAAGAAATCAAGTGTAGTGAGAGAAGAGCACAAAATTTGAAGCATAGTGCAAGATGAATTAAAAATGACATAGGTGCTTTTCAATAAACACTTGGTGTGTAACATTCAAACAACAAGCACATTGAACAAATGCAAAGATTTAACATCCCAAAATGCAATATCAAACATTAAAGCATCACCACAGAATCATAAAGAAGTCTAAACATATCAAGATAACCCATCAATGCAAGAGATAAGTCAAACTTCAACACCCATGAAAAATAGAAAAAGAAGCAAATAAATAATAAGAGATGCAAAGAAGAGATGCAAAGAGATGCACCCAATAAGAGAAAAATTGAAATAAAACAAAGAAAAGGGAAGAGGAGTAGCACCTTGAGATGGGGAAGAAAGAAAGGTATAGTGTAAGTGAAGAAGGGAGGAGATAATTGGAAAAAAGAGAAGGGAGTGAAGGTGGGACTGCCGGAGGTGGTGGTCGCCGGTGGGTGATGCCGCCGGTGGTAGTGGCCAGAGATAAGGTGGTGGGGGGAAAAAGAGGGAGATGGAAGACGGAGTAGATGAAGAACAGTGAAGAAAGAAAGGAAACAAGGTGCACTGCACTATTAGTTGCGTCGTGCAATCGACACGTGCACTCCATCCACACGTACGCGTGGATGGAGAGATGGGCGAGGATGCGTACACGTCAATGGATGCGCATGCATGGGTGTAATTGTGCGACGTGCACAAAGGTAGTATGAAAATTGCACAACTCTCAGGTGCGATGTACGAAGAGTTGGGAAAATGCAATCAACGCGTACGCGCCATATGTGCGCACGCGTGGATGTGCAGAGTAGCAAATGACGCATAAGCGTCGCCCATGGTTACATGTGGGTTGGAGTTGTGCTCCTGGCACAACGTTCGCACAAGTGTCGCACAACTCTCAGGAAAAATCTACCAAGAGTTGCGAAATGCGCAATCAATGCATACGCATCATAGGCGTGCGCGCGTGGATTCGCAAAACAGCAAGGGACGCGTACGCGTTAGTGTACGCGCACGCGTCGAAAGGGTTGTGTGAAGGGCACAATGGTAGCGTACTTCTCGCACAACTTTTGGGTTTTTAGACCAAAAGCTGCAGAAGTACCATCCACGCGTACGCGTAATATACGCTTGCGCGTGGATGACCCCTTTTTTTTAAGATGAAGGAATGCATTTTCAACACAATCTTGGCTGGTATTCAGGCAAAATGGGTCAAAAACACTCAAAGCTCTATGCAAAACCCAAAATGAAGTGTTTTTTCAACATTATCAATTCAAACCAACCAAGATCAATGACAATCTTCATGAATATCTTAACATAATCAAGCAAGATCAAGCCTATCTAGACAAATCCTACAACCAAGCTATCATAAAATCAAGCTAAGAGTCTCAGAACGACATACAAGAGATACAAAAAGGAAGATCTTACCATGGTGGGATGTCTCCCACCTAGCATTTTTGTTTAACGACCTTAAGTTAGACGGTCATTAGCTCATATCTCTTCACCGTCGGGTGCATCCTTCAAAAGGAACACCTCAACCTCTTTGTCACTTTTCTTCTTCTCTCCATGGTATAGCTTCAGACGATGACCATTAACTTTGAAGATTGTGGGGCTTGAAGGATGTCTCAAGTGATAAACCCCATATGGCTCCGACTTCTCTACTCTATATGACCCTTCCCACCTTGATCTTAGTTTTTCAGGCATCAACCTCAATCTATAGTTGTAGAGTAGGACAAGTCATCCAGCTCTAAATTCTCTTCTCCAGATATTCTTATCATGCACCGCTTTCATTTTCTCATTGTAAAGCCTTGAATTGTCATAAGCTTCCAATCTAAGACACTCTAATTCCACTAGCTGTAATTTCCTTTCGCTTCTGGCCCCCAAAAATCCTGGATTGCATTCTCTTATAGCCCAATAGGCCTTGTGCTCTATCTCCACTGGTAGATGGAAAGCCATGCAATAGACCAACCTGAATGGGCTCATGCCAATTAGCGTCTTGTAGGTCGTCCGGTAGGCCCATAACGCATCAGTGAGCTTAGTACTCCAGTCTCTCATATGAGGCTTCACAATCTTCTCCAAGATGCGCTTGATCTCTCGGATGGAGACATCAGCTTGGCCATTTGTTTGGGGGTGATAGGCCGTGGCCACCTTATGGATGATGCCATACTTCTTCATTAACCTTGTCATTCTTTTGTTGCAAAAATGCAAGCCTTGATCACTCACAATTGCTCGTCGTGATCCAAAGCGACAAATTATATTATTCCAAACAAAAGAAAGAACCACATTAGCATCATCCGTCCGGGTGGGAATCGCTTCCACCCATTTGGAAACATAATCAACAGCTAGTAGAATATAGAGGAAACCGTTAGAGTATGGAAAAGGTCCCATGAAGTCAATTCTCCAAACATAAAAAATCTCACAAAACAACATCATTTGTTGGGGTATTTCATCCTTCTTGGAGATATTCCAAACCTAAGGCATTGTGGGCAAGATTTACAAAAGAGGAAAGCATCTTTGAAAAGTGTCGGCCACCAAAATCCATAGTCTAGAATATTTCTAGAAGTTCTTTGAGGTAAAAAATGGCCATCACTCTCAGAGGAGTGGCATGCCTCCAAGATAGAATGGAATTTGGTTTGTGGGATGCACCTCCTAATTACTTGATCCGCACCATATCTCCACAAGTATGGGTCGTCCCATACATAATATTTGGATTTACTTTTAAGCTTATCCTTTTGACGCTTAGAAAAACTGGGAGGAAAGGGGCGAGCAACCAAGTAATTGGCAATAGGTGCATACCAAGGGATCACTTCGGATATTGCTAGCAAGCCCTCAAAGGGAAATGCATCATCAATAGGAGTGGGATCGCCCTTTGTATGCTCAAGGCGACTCAAGTGGTCTGCCACTAGGTTTTGCGAACCCCTCCTATCTTTGATTTCTAGATCAAATTATTGCAAAAGAAAAACCCATCTTATCAACCTTGGTTTAAACTCTTTCTTGGCCAATGATGAACGGATAATTTATACGCTTTTTGGCATTGTTTTTAGTATGTTTTTAGTATGTTTTAGTTAGTTTTTATTATATTTTTATTAGTTTTTATTTAAAATTCACTTTTCTGGACTTTACTATGAGTTTGTGTGTTTTTCTGTGATTTCAGGCATTTTCTGGCTGAAATTGAGGGACCTGAGCAAAAATCTAATTCACAGGCTGAAAAGGACTACAGATGCTGTTGGATTCTGACCTCCCTGCACTCGAAGTGGATTTTCTAGAGCTACAGAAGCCTAGTTGGCGCGATCTCAAATGCGTTTGAAAGTAGACATCTTGGTCTTTCCAGCAATATATAATAGTCCATACTTTGCCCGAGATTTGATGGCCCAAACTGGCGTTCCAAATCAGCTCAAGACTGTCCGGCGTTAAACGCCGGAACTGGCACAAAAGTGGGAGTTAAACGCCCAAACTGGCACAAAAGCCGGTGTTTAACTCCAAGAAAAGTCTCTAAACGAAAATGCTTCAATGCTCAGCCCAAGCACACACCAAGTGGGCCTAGAAGTGGATTTATACGTCATTTACTCATTTCTGTAAACCCTAAGCTACTAGTTCTCTATAAATAGGACCTTTTACTATTGTATTTTCATCTGGGTAGTTATCTTCGAGTAGTCTTATGCTATCTTAGATCATGGGGCTGGCCTCACGGCCATACCTAGACCTTGTTCTTATGTATTTTCAACGGTGGAGTTTCTACACACCATAGATTAAGGTGTGGAGTTCTGTTGTACCTCGAGTATTAATGCAGTTACTATTGTTCTTCTATTCAATTCAGCTTATTCTTGTTCCAAGATATTCATTCGCACTCAAGAACTAGATGAATGTGATGATTATGTGACGTTCATCATCATTCTCACTTATGAACGCGTGCCTGACAACCACTTCCGTTATACATGCAAACAAGGCTTGAATGTGTATCTCTTGGATTCCTTAATCAGAATCTTCGTGGTATAAGCTAGAATTGATGGCGGCATTCTTGAGAATCCGGAAGGTTTAAACCTTGTCTATGGTATTCTGAGTAGGATTCAAGGATTGAATGACAGTGACGAGCTTCAAACTCGCAATTGTGGGGCATTAGTGATAGATGCAAAAGAATCACTGGATTCTATTCCGACATGATCGAGAACCGACAGATGAGTAGTCGTGCTGTGACAGAGCGCGTTGAACATTTTCACTGAGAGGACGGGACTATAGCCATTGACAACGGTGATGCCCAACATACAGCTTGCCATGGAAAGGAGTAAGAAGGATTGGATGAAGACAGTAGGAAAGCAGAGAGACGGAAGGGACAAAGCATCTCCATACGCTTATCTGAAATTCTCACCAATGAATTACATAAGTATCTCTATCTTTATTTTATGTTTTATTTATCTTTTAATCATTAATTCTCCATAACCATTTAAATCCACCTGACTGAGATTTACAAGATGACCATAGCTTGCTTCATACCAACAATCTCCATGGGATCGACCCTTACTCGCGTAAGGTTTATTACTTGGATGACCCAGTGCACTTGCTGGTTAGTTGTGCGAAGTTGTGATAAAGAGTTGAGATTGCAATTGAGCGTACCATGTTGATGGCGCCATTGATGATCACAATTTCGTGCACCAAGTTTTTGGCGCCGTTGCTGGGGATTGTTCGAGTTTGGACAACTGACGGTTCATCTTGTTGCTTAGATTAGGTATTGTTATTCAGAGTTCTTAAGAATGAATTCTAGAGTTTCAGATGATGTTTTCATCATCACCAAAGTTGATTGATTTTCATCAATTTAGCTCTTGAATGTAATGTCCTGCTGAAGCTTGGCTAGCCATGTCTAATCTCTTTAGACTAACATTGCATGATTCCTGGAATTCTCATTAAGAATTTTGAATCCTTTATTTTTCTTTCTCCACATAATTTTCGAAAAAATCCAAAAAATTTTATAAAATCTTAAAATCAAAAATATTTTTATGTTTCTTGTTTGAGTCTAGTGTCTAATTTTAAGTTTGGTGTCAATTACATGTCTTTATTCTTCTAATTTTTGAAAATTACATGCATTATGTTCTTCATTGATCTTCAAGTTGTTCTTGATGATTTTCTTGCTCTGATCTTTAAATTCTCTTGTCTTGTGTGTTTTGTTGTTTCCCATATGCATTCTCAATTTGTTAGTGTCAATAGTATACAAACTTCTAAGTTTGGTGTCTTGCATGCATTGTTTATTTGATTTTAGTTGCATTTTGATTATTCCTTATTATTAAAAATTCAAAAAAATTCTTAATTTGTGTCTTTTCAAGTAAATAATATAGAAAATTGAAGATTCAGAACATGCAGCAGAGGAATTACACAGAAAAAGCATTTTGGGCGTTAAACGCCAGAATGGATACCATTCTGGGCGTTTAACGCCAGGATGGCACAAGAGGGAAGATTTTGTTTTTAATTCAAATTTTTTTCAAGTCTTCATAATTTTTTAAAATCAAATCTTTTTCAAATCATATCTTTTCAATCATATATTTTCAAAATCAATTTCTTTCCATTTTCAAAAATACTTGCTAACAATTAATGATTTGATTCAACATTTCAAGTATGTTGCCTTTTCTGTTGAGAAAAGTTTAATGTCTGAATCATATCTTTTAAATTTCTTGTTAGCCAAGTCATTAATTTTAAAAATCAAATCTTTTTAAATTGTTTTTCAATCATATCTTTTTTAATCACATCTTTTTCAAAATATTTTTCAATCAAATCTTTTTCAAAATCACTTTATTTCTTTCCCAACTTTAATTCTCGAAAATCATCAATCAAATTTTCAAATTTTCTTTTAATTGTTTCAAAATCTTTTACTTTATTTTTGAAAATTCTTCCCCTCTTCTCACATCCTTTTATTAAAGGACTAACACTCCTCCACTATCAACAATTCGAACTCTATCTCTCTTGATAAGTTCGAATTCTTCTCCTTCTACCTCCTCCTTTTATTCTTCTTTTCCTCTGACACCTCAAGGAATCTCTATACTGTGACATAGAGGACTTCATACTTTCTTATTCTCTTCTCTTTCATATGAGCAGGAACAAAGACAAAGGCATTCTTGTTGAGGCTGACCCTGAACCTGAAAGGACCTTGAAGCGAAAGCTAAGAGAAGCTAAAGCACTACTCTCTGTAGAGGACCTAATAGAAATCTTCAAACAAGAAGAAGACATGGCAGCCGAAAATAGCAACAATGCCAACAATGCAAGGAAGGTGCTGGGTGACTTTACTGCACCTACTCCCGACTTCTATGGGAGAAGCATCTCTATCCCTGCCATTGGAGCAAACAACTTTGAGCTTAAGCCTCAATTAGTTTCTCTAATGCAACAAAACTGCAAGTTTTATGGACTTCCATTGGAAGATCCTCATCAGTTTTTAGCTGAATTCTTGCAAATCTGTGACACTGTCAAGACCAATGGGGTTGACCCTGAGGTCTACAGACTTATGCTATTCCCTTTTACTGTAAGAGACAGAGCTAGGATATGGTTGGACTCACAACCTAAAGAAAGTTGAACTCTTGGGAAAAGCTAGTCAATGCCTTCTTGGCAAAATTTTTTCCACCTCAAAAATTGAGTAAGCTTAGAGTGGAATTCCAAACCTTCAGACAGAAGGAAGGTGAATCCCTCTATGAAGCTTGGAAAAGATACAAATAACTGATCAGTAAGTGTCCTTCTGACATGCTTTCTGAATGGAGCATAATAGGTATCTTCTATGATGGTCTGTCTGAACTGTCCAAGATGTCATTGGATAGCTCTATTGGAGGATCTCTTCATCTGAAGAAGATGCTTGCAGAAGCTCAAGAACTCATTGAAATGGTTGTAAATAACCAATTTATGTACACTTCTGAAAGGAATCCTGTGAACAATGGGATGAATCAGAAGAAAGGAGTTCTTGAGATTGATACTTTGAATGCCATATTGGCTCATAACAAAATATTGACTCAGCAATTCAATATGATTTCTCAAAGTCTGTCTGGAATGCAAGCTGCACCAGGCAGTACTAAGGACGCTTCATCTATAGAAGAAGCTTATGATCCTGAGAACCCATCAATGGAAGAGGTGAATTACATGGGAGAACCCTATGGAAACACCTATAATCCTTCATGGAGAAATCATCCAAATCTCTCATGGAAGGATCAACAGAGACCTCAATAAGGTTTCAACAACAATAATGGTGGAAGAAACAGGTTTAGCAATGGCAAGCCTTTTCCATCATCTTTTCAGCAACAGACAGAGAATTCTAAGCAGAGCCACTCTGACTTAGCAACCATGGTCTCTGATATAATCAAAACCACTCAAAGTTTCATGACTGAAACAAGGTCCTCCATTAGAAACTTAGAGGCACAAGTGGGTCAGCTGAGTAAGAAAGTTACTGAACTCCCTCCTAGTACTTTTCCAAGCAATACAGAAGAGAATCCAAAAGGAGAGTGTAAGGCCATCAACATGGCTGAACTTGGAGAGGAGAAAGAGGCAGTGAGTGCCACTGAGGAAGGCCTCAATGGACGTCCACTGGCCTCCAATGAGTTCCCTAATGAGGAACCATGGAATCTGAGGCTCACACTAAGACCCTAGAGATTCCGTTGGATTTACTTCTGCCATTCATGAGATTTGATGAGTATTCTTCCTCTGAAGAGGACGAAGATGTCACTGAAGAGCAAGTTGCTAAGTACCTTGGAGCAATCATGAAGCTAAATGACAAGTTATTTGGTAATGAGACTTGGGAGGATGAACACCCTTTGTTCACCAAAGAACTGGATGACTTGACTAGGCAGAGATTACCTCAAAATAGACAGGACCCTAGAAAGTTCTCAATACCATGTACAGTAGGCACCATGACCTTCAAGAAGGCTCTG